>NC_056699.1:17883564-18183564 GCF_018831695.1 Puntigrus tetrazona
TTAGCCGCAGACTGTCCATCTCATTATATTTCCTGTGCGATATTGATAAGCGCGATTGTTCTGTTGGTCTTTGAAAGCAACTCGTTTTGTCTGTTGGCATTATTACTACTTATTAAAATGGCTTCCCTGCAGCAGTGCAGGCTGTTAGTGAGCTAAATGAATTTCAGGTGCTTCAGTAGCGGATAAAGGAGGTTGGATAAAGAGGTATATCTCTCCCTGAGGCCAAGCATAGTGGTGTGGGTTACCTCTTTTTCAGCTCGTTGCAGCCTCTTCCTCTTTGTTAGGATGTTGCAAGATTGTGTTAGGAACACTGAGTGGAGCAGGTCATTAGAGGACTAGTGACATGACAGGATTGTGTGACGGGCGAGAGAAAAAGCTTGAATAACAGAGCTCTAATAGTGTAAATATCACTTTTAACTACTAGGGCGGTTACTAAAAATGTTTCTCTTTGCCCTCTGCACTGCATATTCATACACTTGCGATGCTATAAAATAAGCGCTGCTTTAAACATTTCACCTTAATGTAATCTCTGTATATTTTTGGATGTGATGACCTGCGCTTCACGGCAGCAGAGACATTTTTGCGCCATAAGAAGGTGTTAATTTAAAACATGCTTGATAAACAGCCCTCGGTTCCTTCGAAGGTCGTCGGATTGAAACAATATAGGATTGGATCAGCCGTCCCCTTAACTCTTTCGAGCCCAAAACGGTTTGAAACAGCCGGTGGCTCTTGAAAGAAATTCTAAATTCAGCAGCTGGTGTGTAGCAATTGGTCAATGCTGTGGCAATATTTTTGCAATGTTGATTGCGCAAAAACACTATTTTAAAACCCAGCGGATTTTCTGCTGATCAACAAGGTAAAATCATTTGCAAAATCATTCAAACGCGAAAATATCTCAGCAATTTATTTTCATTTATAAATGTAAAATGTTCTGGCTAGCAATTCAATCATGCGGCACACTGAATAGGAGGTTATGGAAGATGTAATTTGTAAGGTATACACATAAGTTACTCACATAGGAATGTCAAAAATGTGTTATCTGCTATATTCCTGATACTGGATTTCTACTGATCCGTACTGACATGACTAGATTTCGCCTAAGATTTTTTGCCGAACAACAGTGAGTGTGACCGACCCTTAAGGCACAACTCGGCCATATTTAGACAGTGTGATTTCTGTCTTTGGATTTTATACAATTAAAAAAAAATTGCACTTTCATTAATTGTGAAACCTAATTATCAAAGACCATTTTTATATATATATATATATATATATATATATATATATATATATATATATATATATATGTGTGTGTGTGTGTGTATGTATATTTATATAATTTTTTGAAAGGTTGCATTCGAAATACTCTTGACTCAAAAATCTGAAAGGGCACGTGCTTCTGGCTGTCAATTATTGCCACATGGGAAACGGGGTCTTTCACACATCTAACACTAGTAAACTCTTCTTGTATTGAAGTTCTTCCTAATTAGCCTGCGAACAGAGTGTATTGTTGACTGCAATTTAACATCAGTTATTTGGAGCGTAAGGTAGGCTATGGCACAGTTCGAGGTCAATGTCTTAAGTTTCAAGATGAAGAATTGTCGGTCTGTTCTGAATCAAACTGCCTTTGGAATAGAGAGAATATTACAGTTGAAAGCTGGTGCCAGCGTCGTCTCCGGCATGCCACCTGTCCCCCTTCTCTCTCTTCTCACTCCCTCTTCCAGCTGTGTGACAGAAGCAGGTGGTTGCCCCTGCACTTGCTCTCTGACCTTTTGCACTGGAAGAGATACCTTACAAAAAAGGCTACTTCTCCTCGTCCTGCACACCATATTGAAAAATGCTGACTTAACTTTCTCCGCTTTGGGTCATGTTTAAAGAGTAACTCACGCAAATACTGAAACTTCAATCAACGATCCTTCATGTCGTTCTAAACCTACAAAATCTTCATTTTGGAACACAAAGATATTTATTAAATTATCGTTCAATTTTTATCCCTCCAAGTCGCTGCTACCAAAACAAACAAGCCTCAAAAAGTTCATTAAAACATTGTAAAATCAATCAGAATTTAGCCGTTTCATTAAAGCCTAGATATGATTACTTTACAACAGATTTATGTAAGCTCTATTCACATAAAACAATGGCCAGCACTCAGAGCACATCAAATATGGTAATCATAAGCTAAGATGTGCTTGTCTTAATACTTAAGAACATTTTCCATTAGGGTTTTTCGCACAGCAGGACCTATTTCATAGTACCTGAACTAATTGTGGTACTACCCGCTTTTTGGCGTGTTCGCACCGGTGGAACTAGGAACGATTTTAGTTCCAGGAACTCCGTTTGGAGGAAATAAATGAGCTCCTTCATCAGAGTGGAGTATAAAATAGTTCCAGGAACTATCGTGACGTAAGCTTAAGCTGAGCTAAACACATACAAAAACACCTTGACCTGCCATCATTTAAAATACAGCGAAAACATATATTGTGTAAACATTGTATCAACAGCATTTACCTGAAGATTTCGTCTACATTATTTTCTGTTTCTATCAGCCTCAATGACATGTAGCACTGCCAGTTGACTTTCCATTCTTTCAATCGCTTGATGTATACATCGGCATTCCATGTCCATTATTGTGAAACCCCCGAGACACAACAAAACATAGCTTCGATCACGAAATCCTCCACGCTCCTGTTGTGCACATTGCTATTGTCTGTTTTTTCTTATTGAACGCCATGCACAAATGATGCTGCTGTCGACCGGCTTACATCACCGTTGGTGCAAATGCAACCCTTTTAAATGTATCCCAGTACTGTACTTTCAGTTCTGCAACTAAAGCGCAGCGAAAGGCCCAATGGACTATTTATTGTTTTTATTGACTATTCGATGTGATCTATGCCTATGCATTGATCTATCTTTACATGTGAATAAAAGCTTTATTAAATCTGCTTAATTCATATTGATTACTTTTACAATGTCATTCGAGTTTCTTAGATCTTGAAAAAAAAAGTTGGTTCGTGTGCACTTTAGTAGATATTAAGTACATCTTCATTTGTATTCTGAAGATTGAAGCTTGGGACAACAGAAAGGTGAATAAATTAAGACTATGTTTATTTTTGGATGAACTATAACTTTAAGTACTTGATGACTGATGACCCTGAAGAATGGCATTAGTCTTCAAGAGCAGAGCTCCTCTTCTCCTTCTATCCTGAAAAGTATGACAGAGTCAGCTCCTTTTCTTGGCCTTTGACCCTCAGCTACCTCAGTCCTCTAGTATATTACATGCTAGTGCTAAGAGCCAAAAATGATGACCTTTTTATACATGTTGACAGGTTGACAGAGCATTTAGAGCAAGACAGGGTCATTTCTATCTATAAATAGCTGAACCTGCAAGATCAGCCATTGAAATTTTAAATGAGATCTATGGATATTTTTGAATAATATTGGTTTAATCAGATTTATTAAATTTCACAGTGCATTCACCAGCACATGTATGGATGTTACTAAGTTCATCACAATACTGTCCATCTCAAAAAGACCTTTTAATGCAGCCTAAGGCCTTCCTCTGACCTATCCCTGTTACTCTTTAAAGCTCTGTGACCAAGAATAATTTCATAAAAGACAATTAGTTTGAAGTCATTTATTCTACCTTGGAGTGTGCGACCCATGAATACTATAATTGCTTTAATTATTTGATTACTGTGCCGCATTTCATGCTTCTTTTGTCTTGAAAGACTTTTTCAGGTTGCCAGCCCCTCATCTGAAGATATTTTACCTCGGCGCAAAACTCACTGATTACATGCATCAAACATTATATGTTTGTAGTGTATCTTTCAGGTGGTACTTTTAATTTTATTAATATTATTTGACTTTGATTTTGGATAAACAGATATATTTTGTTTATCTGTGATCTTTAATATCAACAATGTTCACAAAAAAAAAAAAAGAATGTGGGAGTTTGCTTATTAAAATGAACTTTAATATAAATAGATCCAGATAGTTGACATTTGTCCACGTATTCATTGGTTGGTTGGAATGTGGACATTTTCATGTGCTAGAAAAGCTGTACCCGAACTGCTCACCCAAGCAAAATATATTAGAAACAGGTAACATGACCCTTATGAAGAAAATAATGAGAAAAATGGACATTTGTTCTCTATAAAAAATATCACCCCTCTCCACCGGTTTACAGCTCATTTTACTTTTGTAATGTAACTTATTTCGGAGTAAAACTTAATATTCAGTGAGAAAATAAAGATAGAGTTATAAAAGGGCAAGATGAGCTCATCCAAAATATAAAGTCGTTTTAGAGGTGAAGCAAGTTATTTTGATGAAATATAATGACTTTTTTATTGTACTTGATGTTAAAATTTTAGTTTAAGCATCTCTTTATGTCCAGTTCCTAACACTTATTTCAATTCAGAAATGTCTGTTTCTAGCTGTTTCAATCAATATTGTTATTTCTTGTACGTTCTAAATACATTATTGGACGCTGGAAAACCCCACAGCTGTAGATCCACATCTATGATTAAGAAGCAGGGAACAATCTCAGCCCATGAAACACACAACATTGACATTTAGCAGTTGAATGCAGGCTCTCCACTGGTAATTATTTTAGCATTTGCTATCCTTGCATCCCTTTGGCTTTACAGGGAGTGTACTGCTGAAATGACATAAAATTAATAGTATTTGCAAAATAACGGCAGCATGACATTCTATCAGACAAACTCACACGCAGCCTTTTAGTAGTGCGTTGCAGTGCTGTCCATGCTGTGTTTAAATTATAGACTTATTTTTTTCGAACACTTTTATATATGTCAGCGACAGTTCTTGTTTTGCATATGGGAAATACTATCGGCGGAGCCTATGGTGATTACAGTTCTCTTTTGATCCGCACGCTGTAACACGAGCCCTCGGCGCTTTTGTGTGGCTATGGCTTTGTCTCTGATGGGATTTCTGCCCTCTCTCCATTTCCCTTTGTTTCTTTCCTTTTCTCTCCCTCTCTTCTAGGCTCCTCCTCCTCTTCATAGGGCCCACCAATGAGAGACACTTCAGGTGCTGACCTTATCAGGTGGAGGTCAATGCCAGGTCAGGGATCTGTTGCTAGGCTACCATCAGATAAGTGGCGGGAAGACTGAGCGCTGGGTTGCGCTGTCATTCAGTGCTTGTCATGTAATCTCATTCATTTGCTGACAATTGCCTGAACGTCACAGAAGGTTATCGAGCCTATCCTGTCATAATTAAACACATTAAAATATTAAACCAACAAAGCCAAGTGCTGGCAGCTCCTCTTGGCTTATGTGGTATCAAAGATGGCCAGCTGAACAGCATAAACATGAAGTTCTTAATTTAGATTTGGTTGTGCTGGATTTGAAACGAATACCATCTGAACCATGAAAATGAACTAGGCATGAAAACGAACCAGAAAACATGAGGGAATTGCACATGATATTCCACCAAGCAGGACAAATATTGCATCAGCAGATGGACATGCTATACTATATATAATAACTAGTTTAAAGCAAGACTTAGTTCACATACAAATGAAAATGACATTACATTTCAAACTTTTTGGGCATTTTATTTTCTTGTGGAACACGGAGGAGAAATTTATTGGCTGCACTTTTCCATTATAATAACAATAATTACAATTAACGAGAGCTGAGAATTTAAAGTTCTAAAAAGCACACTTAAGTCCTATTAAAGTATCATTAAATTTAAAATATCATTCTATTTAATTTGAGATTTATAAATGAATCGTTCCGATAGAATCATCTGATTTAATTCATTTAAAAAGGATTCCTATACAAATTAAATTGCTACACTTCATCATTACCATGCCAATGAGAGTAATCACAAATATCATTGAAAAATATTAGGTCCAATTCTTGCTATCAACAAACCATTAGTCTCAGAATCAGACATCACGCCCACTGAACACTGGCTGAACGTCTGATGCATATGGCGCACAAAAGTGTCATCGTCGATGAATTATACAGATGTATGAAGACGTATGGAGATTATACAGAATTATGGAGACATGTGCGTAATGTTCTTTAACACTCTTTGAGAAAAAAGATGCCAAACCCCCCACGAAAGAAGAAAACCGTCATGTTTACAACTGTGATCTAATGGCGAATGCTTATCAGGATCAACTAAACACTGGATTTTCAAAAGTACAGTATGTAAAATATTTCAAGTTCAGAGCATGGAATCTTTAAAATATGTCACACCAGTCTGTCACCAGTTGCTGAGGTGACATGTCCACGCCCCGAAACGTTACTGTGATTGGTTGACATGATGGTCAAAAGGCTTCATGAGTGGGCCTTGGCCAATGAAAGCTGCCATAGATTCCAGACCATCAGTCTGAATAAATAAGGTATTGGTTAGAATAAGAGATATAGAATCTGGTCATGCAGAATATGAGCTTTATAAGTACTAGCCAACATGTTATTAATAGGCATGCTAATAAGAAACTAGTTATAAGTGAGAATTGGTCGCTCCTTAAGGAATTGGTTACCTCCTTGCTTCAGAAGATTTTAAATAAAATGTAGAATTCACTTTTTATGCTTCTTTTTATACTTTGACTACATTTACTGCATTTCCTCAATTCTTGACAGCGCAGTTTGCCACAAAACAAGGAAACAACGGGAAAAAGAACAGGTTTGATATGACACAAGGGGATAGAATTTACATGAACTATTCCAAAAGCCTTGCCATTTTCGTTGTTATCAAAACTATTTTTCCTATGTTGTTGTGACGTGTGGTAGTGCAGGGACATCACGTTCAAATCTAACCTCATGTAAATGATGATACACGACGCATTCTAACATCATATCATCTCCGTAGGTCTCGGTAGTCTCTCTGTTGGTCTTCACCATGACAGCCTCTTCTGTCACTGTCGCTCTGAGTCCGGCGGGTTAACGGCAGGTCAGAGGATTTGGTGATCAGTGGTTCAGTGAGCCGTGAGCCCTGCCGGACAAGCGCTTTGATAAGGGGACTGCTGCTTCTGTGCTTGCCCACTTCTGAAGCTTGGGTGAGACTGGCACGTTCTGAAAGGCTAAGTCTCAATGTCTGGGCACTTGCCAGCTGACATTCCACTGAGACAAGCTAAGGGAGAGAGAGAGAGAGAGAGAGAGAGACTGGGGCAGATTTATTGAGGCATCAGACTTGCCTCAGGAATGTTCTGTAAAACGCCATTCCTGCAAAGAGAGCGAAGAAATTAATGTCAGACGTTGTGCTGAGCTGTTTTGCTCTGTTACTTCCTGAAGCATTTCTCTTCGATACGTACATTGAATTGAATACATCGCTATGTGACATAATTCGGGATCAAGCACAACATGTCTTCCCATTCCGATGAATATTCAGCTATAGCAAAGACCACTGTTTGCCTGCCTCTGAGTCACAACTCCTCTGTGGTAGGGAACACTAGTGGTCAAAAGGCAGAGTGGGAGTTTGTGTATGTGTGTGTGCGCTTGTGTTTATATGAGAAGGAGAGATAGAGAGAGAGACAGAGAGAAGAGATCCTCACCCGAGGAGAGAGTGTAGGATTTGAAAGGCTAGCTTCCTGGCAGCCGGGAGTTTTATCTCTTTTTTAGAACAACCACTGAGGTGTTTAGAAAGGAGAAACCGGCATACCATCGCTATGTTAGACTCACGGCTATAAAAGCAGAGGTTTGTCTTTCTCCTCGGGGCCTAATGCTAGTAATAATTGTCTAAAAAAATGTCACAATAAGCTAGCATTCACATATTACTATCACAATTCTATCTCTTAAAGGCATAGTTCTCCCACAAATGAAAATTATGATCACGTTACGTCTAGTGTCATTTTAAACCCTCTGTGAAACAATAAAGAAGACATTTTAAAGGAAGTTTGAACTTTTTCTTTGAACACATCTTCTTTTGGCTTCGAAAGAATGAAAAACCGTTGGGAACATTACATACTATTATAGCTTTGATTAAAAGTTTAGCTTTTATTTCTTTACTTTTAGGTTTTTCATTTAATTGTAGTTTATTTTTTTAATGAATTAAGTTTTGTGGTTATGTAATTTGTAATAATTATCTATGTTTATTTAACTTAAAGTTAAGTTTGGTCATTTAAGTACTTCAAATTTCAGTTTACATTTCTAATTTTCATTTAGTTTAACTTCTTCACCTAATATTTCAATTCCATTTCATTTAAGCATTTTTTTTAGATAACAAAATTTTTTAAACAAGTTCTTTAAACAACTTCTGTCATTAATTACTCAGCCTCACGTCGTTCCAGTTCTTCATTCATCTTCGGGACACAAGATATTTGAAATCCTTCAAAGACAGCAACTGCAACTGACACGTTCAAGGCCCAGAAAGTAGTAAAAGCATTGTTAAAATAGTCCATATGACATCAGCGGTTCACCCTTCATTTTTATGTGTCACACTGCATATGTGCGCTTCTGTTGGCCCAGTAGTCAAATTTCTGATGTCACAACTACTGCTATAAATACATTAAGCGGTTTTTCTCTGCTTTCGCAAAATGGCCAATCGTTCTACAAAGTACAGTACCTTCAAGAAAGAGCTAGCATCTTTTTTTTAACAACAACTCCTTTTTTTGGCAAAGAGCAAAGCTGATGAACTGGCAAGAATGCTTGTGAAACTGTATGGGCAATATGTTACAGGATGCTAGCTGAACTCATCATGAAAGTAGAATGAGGGGGCTTTGTTCCAAATGTCACGATGCATATTTATGGACGTGAAGTGCTCCTTTTGTATATGCTCAGCTCTCCTGTCCTTCAGTCGCAAACATTTCTTCCTACATCACTGTAATGAAACGTGCAATCAATCCAAAGATACGCTTGCGCGATGACCCACCCTAACATAGCCTTTTGGAAAAAGATCTCAAGCAGCAGGGGTACGACAGTTGGGGGGAACACGGAATATAAATTTTGTCAATGAAAATGAAATGCATTAAATGTATGGATGATATAACCGACATGTCAAGCATCAAGCACAGTTTGCATCCAAGAGTGTTTTTGTTTATTGCCTTGCCTGGGATATCCTGGATGAGTTACCTGGCTTTGGTCCCACTCTCATAATGAAGCCATGCGTTTTGGGTGGGTTGTAAAGAGTTAGTTCTATGGTCGGTTGAGGAGTTGGGTGCTGAAGGTGGGCGTAAGTAGTGGTCTGAATGTGTTGAACCACTGCTAGGCATCAGTCTTGAACATGAAAAGACTTTCTCTCCCTCTTCCTCGAACATGCACACAGATGAATAAGCACTGCCTGCACAGACAGTTCAGCGGGAGTTTAGAGGTAATGGGTTACCATTTCATAGCCTAGATATACAGTGTGTTACGTTGTATAGAATTACATAGAAATATAAATAGCACATCAAAATTAAGCTTCAAGTATGAAATGTGCTCTGGTTTATTTTAAAAACGAAAAAAATAAATATGGCGCATGCATAGATATACACACTTCACACTTTAACATTTGCCAGTGCCACCTTTTTTAGTATTGACTGTAAAAATGTTATTGCATCATTATTTAGGTTGTGAAACTGAAGGTCAGCTATGGAATTTCCAAAGACTTCAGAGATAAAGTCAAACAAATGCATAAATTATGAAAGGCATAGAAAAATATTCCAATGGAAGCTGGTGGTTTAACGATCAAAAAGCTAGTCTACAAAACCCTATACAAACTCTCACACAACTCTGACCTGTCATCTATATTTAAGGGATATTCAATAAAAAAAAAAGAAAATTCTCTCATCGTTTTACTCATCCTCGTGCCATCCAAGCTATACAGGGAACATGTCTTCTGTGAAAGACAAGCAGAGATCTTTAGAAAAATAATCCATCATGTCAAGTGAGAACTCATGAACCTGTGTTTGACAGTTGGCCAGAAGTGAAGGTTTATAGTTTGAAAAGTTACTACTTTTCTCTCACACTCTTAGCATTTCACTTCAGAAGACACCGTTTCGTAAATTGGGTTGCCATGATTACATTCATGTCCCAGTTTGCATATTAATGCACTATTCTATGCATTTTTAGTATAAAGAGTGATTAGTGTCATGCTGAAAATTTCTAAAAGAAAAAGGTTAATTTAAAATGCCCAGATGATGCAATTAAATAACTGAAAAATAAATGGAATGCTGGACACTTCATGCACTCATCTGCTGTAGCTTTAAAGGGATCGCTAACCCAAAAATGTCAATTCTGTCATTAATTACTCACCTCCATGCCGTTGCAACCCTGTAAGACCTTTGTTCAGCTTCAGAGCACAAATTAAGATATTTTAAGAAATCTGAGAGCTTTCTGACCCTGAGACAGCAAAGCAACTCACAAGTTCAAGGCCACAAAGGTAGTAAAGACACTGTTAAAATAGTCCATGGGACACGAGTGGTTCAACTGTAAATTCTGGGCTATAAAATGTTCCAAAAGCTCTCGGATTACATCTTAATTTGTGTTCTAAAGATAAAGTAAATGAGGGGGGCTGCCAGATGATGTTGAATGACAAGTAATCTATAATGCACGAGTACATAGCGCATAGAATAAATGCATTGTGTATAGTGCATCATTTGGGACACAACTAATGATAGAATTTTCATTTTTGGGTGAGTTTCTCATTAAAAGCAACAAAATGTAAGTGTAGAACATATAATTCAACAAAATGAGAACATTGGTTTTGCCAGGCACTGTATACCACACTCAAAATGGCGGAGCTCACAGAGAATCAAGATGAGTCTCATTAGCGTTAATTAGCAATTAGCTGTTTAATTAGCAATTAGCACTTATACTTCACTGCACAGGCAGGCACTGCTAATAGTTCATTGCGAACATTTGAGGACTCTAAATGACACATTTCCCACATATTCAAATTTGTAAAGCAAAAATGACTTTTCCTTTATATCTCAAATGTTGCGAGATTATATCTTCAGAAGGGCTAGAATATTTTTTTTCTGGAAAGATGATAGGATTGAACCAATGTCAGATATGTCAAAGCAAATACATCTGACAAATTCTTAAATCTCATACATTCGCTTCAGCTCATTTCAAGTACTGTATATAAGAATACGAATATAAGGCGGCTCTCCTAAATCATTTCAGCTAGGTATTTGACAAAGGTCTAGAGGCTGCAGCTAGTGCCTGGAATCTCATAGGATAACCTGGCCTGCAGTGGCTGCATGCGCAGAATATATATATATATATATATATATATATATATATATATATATATATGTCGTGGGCATGAATCTGGGTGTTAGAAAAGGTGAGCAAGGTTCCACTGCTCATTTTTGATCAAGGCGACGCTCCCCATCATTTCCACACTATTACCCCCATGCAGTGCAGGGATTAGGGAGCGGGAAGGGGAGGAGAAAAACTACACGCCAGCAGCCAATCTGGATTTCATTTGAAAACTCCCTTGAGGTTTTTCCATTATCCCCCCTCCATATCCAACTTGACCCCGTAGAGAAAGCCCTGGCCCGCAAAGGTCAGCCTAGTCTAGACTCTCCTCTCCTCGCCCCTCCGTCCTCTTCCTCGAGACAGCCTGCGGCAAGCGAGGGATCCCCCTCCCCACGCATCTGACACCCCTCAGCCTGACCCACCCCCCAACCCTGTTGAAGCTGCCTCTGTAATCTTTTCATTTTTCCTCCACTCCCTCTCAGGTCTTTGGGGGCTTAGAAAGGTGAGGCGGGTTGTACCAGCAAATCAACTGTGCCACTGTCCATCTGAGCTCGCCAGCGTCTTGAAGGCAGGGTGAAAACAGTCCCATCTGGCATCGCTGGGCAGCTATTACCAACACGTTACTGGTTTGGGAGTAGCTGTGGGGTTATTCCCAGGCTCGTGGTGAGAGCAGATTGGCTGTGCTGAGTAAACCTGAAAGCTTTTTTTTTTGTCCCATGCCAGTCGGCGCTACACAATTAATGCACATTCACGTCGACGTACAAAATATCTGGGCAAAAACTTTTGAAAGACAGGTCGGTAAGGCTAAAGTGTCTTCTTTTGTGTTGACAGAAGCGTTCTTTGTCCTCAACGGGCAAAACTGTGACCAAAAAAAAGCTAATGAAATGCTTTCTTTATCTCTACCGCTTCACTGTGTTTTTATTCAGTATCACTTAACAAGCCAAGCCACTCGTGCTTTTCCAGTAAAGTCAAGAATGTGCTGTAGTGTGTGTGTGTGTGTGTCAAGTCTTTGTCATTTTGCTCGAATCATTCTGTATATATTTATCACAGAACATGCAGGTATTGTGTGCCTCTACTAAGATATTTGTTAACCTGTTCCGTTTTTTTCTTAAATGAATGATTGCTTTGATAGAAAAACACATTAGATCACATTTTTTCCCTCTTAACCCTCCTTTAGGACGTGAACTCAGGCAACAAGGGAAAAAAATACTCATTGAATATTCATTAACTTGTGCCTAGGTGTGTACACGGCTCTTAACCACACTTGTTTATGACTTAAGGACTTGTAGCGCTGACCTTAGTTTAACACGGCACCAGATACCAAATTAACCTCTAGCCTCCTCAGGGCTACCAATGCCCTGCTAACAAGCAAACTGTCTGGATGCGCCAGAAGTGCTTTATGATTCTGTCTCTCAGGTGCATGCCCTCCTCTGCCTGTGAACAAAAGACAGGTTTTTTCTTCCTCATCTCTCTTTTTGGCTACTCAAGATATTACTATGTGCTTTTGTATAGAGATTTAAACATTGTTTTACAGAGGAGGCTATACACAATATTTGTATGTTTTTTTTTACAATATATTTTACAGTTCTCATTTTACAGTGTGTCTATCTATCTATCTATCTAGCTAGCTAGCTAGCTATCCGTCATTCATTGGCGCACGCAATCATCTTTATGTCTGTCTATCTAATTTTCTTGTAAAACACAAGCGAAGCTTTTCTGTCTTCACTGCCTTTGTCGTTCTGTCTCCTTTTCCTCTCCGCATTCTTTTTTTTTTTTTTTTTTTTTTTTTTTTTTTTTTCAAAGGAGATATACAAAATGTTTCCCTCTCGGCTTCCGTACGCTGGGTTTTTAGCGACTCATCTGATTGGCTGCGCGGTGTAAACATCATAAGCGCTTCAGTTCATTGGCCAACAGTCACTCGGTCGAAACGTGCGGCAAACGTTGCAAAACGATAGAGGTGAGTGACTACTTCATTTTCATAAATATAGGAGTGCTTTTGACATTAGCGGATAGGTAAAAAAAATTACAGTACCCTGCGACATGTATAACGAGTTCATTGCGTCCTAGACTGGGCTGTAATGCTAACAGGCTAAGCTAGCCGTTCATGCTAAATGCACAGCGGTTTGCAACATTAAATAGACTGACGGTTAAAAATAACGTGTTTATTAATATTATCAGTAAACTATAAATTAATCTCGAGGCCCTGTTCTCTTTTTGGCTTTACACACCCCTGGCGCATTTATTTACGTCTGTAATTATGTTAATGTTTTACAATCTTCATTTTCTCTATATTTTCAGTAAAAATGAGTCTCCGGAAGCAGACACCAAGTGATTTCTTGAAGCAGATCATTGGGAGACCAGTGGTGGTAAAGTTGAACTCTGGTGTTGATTACAGAGGTAAATGTAGAAGCATCTTAAATGAGAGAAACCAAGCTTGTAGTTTTAGATTCAAGTTGGTCAGGCCAAGAATTAAAAAAACAAAACAAAACAAAAGACTTGGACCATATCCAGAATTGTGTAAATAAGAAAATGCTACTGTTTGCATGTTAATCCAGTAATACAGAGATGAAAAAAACATCATAATTTCTTATGTTCTGTCTCACCATTTTAAATATGACTTCAGATCTATCTTTTTGATCTGAGGCTTTCAGTTTTGATCCACTTTTTACTAGCAGTACTAAACTTAAACATTTATTTATTTTTAAACTTAAACCTGATGTTCTCAACCCTTTTGACTTCAAGGCAATCCATTGCCTGTATTTATATTCGAAGGTCTTGTCACTACTTCTAGTTGCTTGTGGTTAACCGCATAAGGATTTTTATAATGTATTTTTTTATAATTTAAAGTTTTACATTTGTATAATGTAAAAGTAACTTCCACCTGTTACAATATATTTGAGCATGAATTAAAAAATACAAAATTATAAAAATACTCTGAGATGTAAGAGATGGCCTTTTCGTGACTCTTAGAGAGAAAAAATAAATCGCACCCATCCTCTTAGTTGAGAACAACTGCTTTAGAAAGTGTAGACTCAGCCCACATTTTATTGTCAAAGAGTGCTATTCTGCATATAACTGCTATGGAAACATGCTTGACTAGTCTAAAAAGTTTTTCATTCACCAACTGTTACTCCTATACATCCTCTGACAAAAATATTGAACTTAAATTTAAAAACCCGTTCGGTCAAAATCACCTCTAGCATCCATGAAAGGGAATATTTGCTTTCTAATCTGGAGCTGGTGCATAACTGTGGGGGGGCCATATGCTTTTCCCATAGTGCAGAATTATGTACAAAAAAAGTAAATAAAAAAAAAAATAGTAACCTCATATCTAATGTGTGTCTTACCCTCAGGGGTCCTGGCTTGCCTTGACGGCTACATGAATATCGCTGTGGAACAAACAGAGGAATATGTCAATGGCCAGCTGAAGAACAAGTATGGAGATGCATTTCTCAGAGGAAACAATGGTATGTAATGTCTGTATGTTTTTCAAGTACCTGTTTTGTTCAGCTTAAGCCGACCCGGTGTGTCGATTCATAATCTGCCTTTGAGCACGTCCTCGAAACGTTCGCTTTTTGTAGATGTTTTGCATATACCCAAGTTCATTGTGTTTTCTTTGTCCTCCAGTGTTATACATCAGCACCCAGAAGAGGAAGATGTGAAGCTGTTTTACTAGTTTCTCTACTCATTATTACATAAGTAAATTGCTTACTGTATACTCGTAATCCTTTGTTAGCTGACGGTAATGTTTGATAAGTTTGTTTCATGTTTTGTAACACAAAATTTGGTGTTCTGCAGAATGATGCAGTAAATTTGATTTTCAAGAATAGAGTTTGTGTTTTCATTAGTTGTCTGTTCCCGTATTTCAATGGTGATCATTCAGTCATTTAAGCATTGCTGATTAATAGGGTTGGGTTTCCAAAACTGCTTTAATTTTAGAACCGGGTTGCAAATGTTCAAGGACCAGTTATTCGATAAGATGCGCACATTTCGATTGTGCATAACGAAACCTTTCTCAAACCGCTCCGTGCATTTTCACTGCAGAAAAGGTTGTTCTGAGCCAGAACTATTTATCAACCAGTATGCAGAAGACTATGCCAGTATATCGTCATAAATGCAGCTGTTTTTGTCTTCAGTGAATGCAAACAGATGAGGAAAAAAATGCATGTGTACAGTATTTTTGATCTGTAAGACAGCAGCTTAATAAATGCGCTTCCTGTCATTAATATTAATCAAACAAAAAATCATCCACTAATCTTGACTAAATACATTTAATAACTCTGCTTTCTCATCATGAAAAAAATGATTTTAACTTTCAGTTAGTTTCTGTCCTGTAATTTGGCTCAGCTGTATTTATTTATGCTCTAATTAATTTGTTTTTATTTTATTACTGACTTATTTACTAGTTATTAAAGACAGAATAACATGTTCGACTTATGTTTTTGAATAGGTTAGATTCCAATAAGATAAATCCAAACTAGAAATCAATATGTCTCTGAATCGATACAATTCAAACAATACCTGACCTTACGATTAGCGTTTTCAGTTGTGGAGGTTTTTCAAGGCTCCTTTATCTATATATTTCACGTTCACTTGCTTAAACCTGCTGTTTCACATCATTCGGTCCACTATAGCCCCCTATTGCATGATAATGTTCTTTGTTTTCAAATGAATCAATGGCTATACCCTGATTGAACCCTGATCCGTTCATGCTGGTGTTGTCTGACCCCTTCTAATCTTTCTGCCTACAATAGGAGGCTCTAATAAATTTACAAACGATCCTGGCATGGGCACACTTCATTAGGCTAAGGTAAAATAATGATAAACGCATGATGACTCATTAGGTTCCAAATGAGCTGATTGGATGTGCTAGTGTTTTATTTTCATGTGGGATCAGTGCTTGGACCGTTCATTTTAATTTTTTTTTTTCCTCTGTGTATCCACATTTATGCTCTTTGCCCTCGTTTAGGAGACAAAAGGCTGCCAAGGTCGGCCCTGAATGCAGTATGAAGGACACGGTATTGATTAAACCTTGTCCGTAACCGGAGTGAGCGGGGGCTTTCTAGCATGAGCTTGGTATCATTATGGCGACCGCAGCAAATGCTTTCCTATTGTAATCAAAAACCAGAGCCCCTCTGACGACGCTGCTCTGCGAGATTAATTAGCGCTGTTCACAGTAATGACCCAATGACTAAATAGTCTCTGTCTTATGAGGGCTGCTCTAATGACCTCGAGAGCAACACCCTGCAACATCATAACGGGCAACAAATGCTGGCTTCGGAAGCTGTGTACAGGTTATCACCATCGCGTTGCATTTATTGTATGATATGCAATAATTATACGGATTTCATTCCGGAATCGTAGATGTTGGGTCATAATGGGAGCTCGGATACGAGTTGTTCCAAGGGTTGTCAGTCCTTGCCCTTTCACGTAATGCTATTTTGGATGTGAAAGGATATGGCACGTTTGCACTTTTAAGCTTTAGCTTTTATTAGACCGGATTGTTGCGTTCGCGTTTGTCCAGGGAGTTTAAGGTCTGCAGCTCCACCAGCAGTTGGACCCAGACATTGCATCGGATCAGAGATTTGCCCTGATCCTCACATACTGTAGTGTACAGTAAAACTTGTATTGCGTGCAGCACCAAAAAAGAAAATGATGAACTGAATTGTGATGCTGGTAATCAGTTTGTTACAGAATGAATGTACGCTACCCCTCAAAACTTTGGGGTCAGTAAGTTTTTTTTTACTTATTAAAAAATATTAAGCAACGCAGCACTTTTGATAATTTTTTTTTATTAAATTCAAATATCTACTTTGAACTGTGTATATAATTTAGAAGAGATATGTTATTGTTAATGAGGGCTGCTAGGGAAAAACCTTGTATTTAAGTATACATAATTATTAGGCAGATTTTCTTTTACAAATAAAATAGAGTTTTCCAAAACTGCAAACTCAAAAAAACATGACCCCCATTTTATATATATATATATATATATATATATATATATATATATATATATATATATATATATATATATATATCAAAGATATGGACCTGAACTTTAGGTGTTTTACTTCTGTCCCTCGTTAACAATTATATCTAAATTTAGAAATGTACTTATACAACATAATAAGATTGATGTCATTTAAAAAAAAAAAAAAGAAGAATATTGGCTTATCTAATAATTATCCACAAGTTGCAGAGATACATTTTTATAGCATGTTATGATCATTTATAAATCTCAGATATTTTTACAGAGATACAATTTGAAGGACTCAGTCTGAGCGGGAATAAAACGTTCCTCTCTGACCCCCTAGAAATAATACAGACATTTCCAGTATTTACACGGCAAAGCCAGCAGAACGTATGTGTAAGGCAATGCCATACATCAGTGTGTGAACTTGATCTGGAGAGACTCTTCTCTGCCAGAGAAGACAGAAATGAAGGGATCGGCTTTCAGTCAATTCTTGCACACCATTTTAGACAGCTTACTGGTGGAGCTCATTGTATTGTTTTTATTTTATTATTACTCCACATTTTATGATTTCTTTAGTTTTTCGACTTCAGAAACCCATGGATATTATATAAATGTTAAAATGTAAACATAAGCACATTCGTTATTTTTCTCCCCTTTCATTTTTTTAAAATAATAAGAACAGCTTTAGCCGTGTGCAATCTGAATGAAAACGTGAGTCATTTAAACTCCTACATAGGCTGTTGTTGACCAGCATTCTACCACATGCAGACTCTTAATTTAGACTCCAATACCCTCAACCTTGGCCTGGAATGTGCTCCCTGACCTTATTATCTGAAAGGAACTGTTGTGGATGTTTGCAAGAGGGGGTTGAATGATTTATCCGGACTAACCTACAAATGGCAATGTGAAGCTGCTTGGCTGAAAGAAGTGGCATTCATTTTGGGGAAAAATAAGCCCCAGGGGGTATGTTGGCCCTGACAGCAACGCTTGCTAGTGTGTATATCGACCTCTTGTGGTTGTAAATTATACCTCTCTGATGAAAACTGATTACTTCAACTTATGGGATAAAGTGTGCTGGAGCAATGGGAGTCAGTTCATTGATTTGAAAAAGGTATACATTAGTCTCTATCGCTTAAGAGAGTATAGCTTCTGTTTACCCCAACGAAAGAAACATTCACACCATGGTACCCACCTATACTGACAGTGTTTGCGGCATATTCTAATATTCGAATCACATATTTTCTTCAGGTTCTTCTGTGTGTGTGTGTGTGTGAGAGAGAATTATAGGGGTGTATACCAAATACCAGAGTTCAAATACAGGTCCTGCATATTTTTAGCAATCTGTTTGCCGCCATCTTTACAAACTGCTATTTTGCTCTTGTTTAATTTAAAATAAACTTGATGAATTTCATTAAAATGGACAAATAAACCAAAATGAGCTTGAACCTGTAACTTAAAACGTCCCTTATGATGTAGTAGCTATGTTGTCTGAACTGTTTTTGCGTCATAATTTAAAGCTTCCTGAGTTCAAGTCCTGGTTTGCAGACCTTTGCCAGTCCCATCCTACATCACTTCCTGTCATTATACTGTCCTATTGCAATAAAAATTATTAATTTATATATCTTTAAAGAAACTTTAACTGAATGGTTCTTCTATGGCATTGCTGTTTTTTTAAGACTGTACTGTACAGTAATTTTAAATGTTGTAATTTTCAAATATGTATTGTAAAATGCCCAGGTTTTGGCTTTGTTTTCCTATTGTTCAAATTAGTTGAATAACGACTAACAAGTAATTTAGCATGCAGGCTAAATTAACATGCAATCGTTGTACAACAATCAACCAACCATGAGCTCGGGGAGAAATATAAATGCCAGACATTTTAGACAATTCCTAAAAAAAGATGTGCTCTTATTATTTTAATCAAAAACAGTCAAAAACAGTTATCGCAAACTGCTATTTGTTCCCATACAATTATCATTATCGTAAGCTCACTGGTTTGTAGTGCGATTAGTTTTACCATACACTCTCTTTTGTTATTTATTACCGGCTAATAAATTGGAAATCTCGAACACTCACATAAAATGGTTTACTTCCGCATTGCAAAATAAGGTGGTTAGGTGATCTCAAAGCTAATAAACTTTTGATTTCAGTGGGTCGCTCAGCTTTTGGCTCATTAGCGAAAGCCTAATGAATAACATTCTCCTTCGTAAGAAATGTCAGATCACAACAGCAGAGGTGTTCTGGCATCACGTTCGTCGTCGCATCTTAGGACGCATCAGACAGTTGGGTCAGCCCATCTCCCTGTGCATTTCGAGTCTCATGAAATACAGGCTAACCCTGCACTCAAGCAATTAGCCCCCTTCACAACACCATTTTGACTGCCAATTTGTCTACCATGGAACATAATGCAGAGAGTTGCTGGCAAGCGCCCAGCATGCTAATGGAATTGCCAGAGTGTTTTGTTTCTCGGCGAGCAACCACGGTGGCTTTGTGCTGTCAAGTCTCGGAGATAGCCAATGGTAATTGAGTGTGTCCTGTAGCTGCCACGTTTAGAAATCGCTGAGCACCTTTGGCCTTGCCACGGTATGACATCAAGGGCATAACTGGGATTCGGAATCGGAGAATGTGCGCAGATGGGATGGATAGAGAGGAAGAACAGTAGATTAAAATCATCTTTAACAGCTGGCATTTTCCTTAATCTCTGGTTGATCTGAAGGGTTTCGCTGGTCTAGAACAGAAGAGACGAGGATGGCTCCCTCAATTTCGCTGCAAATCCGTGCGCTTTTATTTTATTTGTCCTGGAGTTAATTAGAGTCAAAGGGTACTCAAATTGCTATAATAGTTCAGTCTGAGGCTGCCGCCACAAATATGTGCAAATGCCAAGTTGCATGCACTCTCGCTGCTGTCAATTATGGTCTCATAAATGTTTGGCTGACATTTTATATTCAAGCTCTTGTGCAGCACCACTTAGCCATTGTATGTCCGTAGTTACTAGAGAGAGACTTTATTGATCCTCCAGAGTAAATCTAGTGGAAATCAGAAGCAACATCTGAAGGTGCGGTCACATTGTGAAACAAGCCATACGGAAATGTACCCCAAATTATGTTTTCCATATATTAAATGTAGTCATATGAAGTAAAAAAATATATTAGATGTTACAAGTTTATATGAACATATCAAGCTCATACAGATATGTAAGTTTATGTACAGTATGTGTAATACATTTTTGGACATACTTTATGTGTCGTATATATATATGTACAGTATATCCATCATAAAAACCATCAGTTGATGATGAGGTATCGATATAAGTAAATCAAAAATATTGAGATGAATTTGATGGATTGGACACTCATCCAGGGAATTGTCCTGCCTCAACACGGTTGACTTTGAAGGCATTTTTAAAATAATTTAAAAGGGTATTATTTTTTGTTTCAGAACAAAATAAAGTTAAAACTGAAGCATTCAAAAAAAAAAAAGAAACTTAAAGAACTGGGTTAATGTTACTCGACAACCGTAAATGTTGCAGGGACATACCGTTTTATAAACATTTAAATATATAATAAACAAGATAAACAACAATCATATTTACGTATATATTATATATAACATTTGTACAGTACATTTTATGTTGATTTTATCTACCCTTAGAATGTGAACATTATATGTTGTAGGTATATAGGTATATATATAGGTATAATGGAAGGAAGTTATAATTATAAGGGCCTTCACTCAAATATATACACAGATATACTATTCAGGAGGTGCTTCAGAAAGGTTATCTCTATACTCACGGTAACAGACAATGTACCTTTTCGCTCAAAAAAAGTCATTGCAATTTTACTAATATGATATATGACTGAACACACATGAACACACTTTACTGGTGCCTTTATATGAAAGTTAGCCTATATATAATGCTATCCATGCACTAATTAACTTTCACAAATGCCGTTATTTTAACACTACAAAACTGTATACTGTCGCCAATGTCAGCCTGAGTCAAAACACATTTCACACTGCAGGACTTGGATCACAGGCTGATCTAGATATTAACCTGCTAAATATCTCTCGGGCATTTGTGACTCATTAGCACCTCTCTCAGATTGTGTCTTTTAAAAATTCACACTGTGATCGTCACTCACGTGAACGAGAACTGATTTACCTCCGATTTCGTGCTTTTGACAGCGTTCTCTGTTAATTGTTTCCGAATGGGAAATCAGGGCTAAAATCACGTATCGTGTGGCCGGCCAAAGGGTACTTTCAGCCCTATGGCTTATAAAAAAATAAAAAAGCTTTATTCATTCAGCTCTAGCACTTTTGCCTGGAAGCTTCTAATGAGTGTACATTAAAAAAAAATGATTATTTGGTTCAGGTGTCTAATTAAGGTTTGGGCTAAATTCTGAAAGACAGTTGACCTCACGGAGAAAGTTTGGACACCCCTGCTCTAAGTTATTACATTTGTTCCCCAACAATTTTCAACATTTGTAAACTTTTAAATATCATTTAAACAGCACTGTGTATTTTGTTTTATAGATTTTTGCAAAGCAAATGATAGTGGTGGGAATAAAATTCTTGAAAATAATGTAATATTTTCCGATTATTTGACTAAATTAAAAATAAAATTATTATAAAATTATTATATATATATAATTTTTTTTAATTTATAGTTTTCTTCTCTTTTTGTTACCTCTTTTTTTTGGTACAGAATAAAACTAAAATGAGTTTAAATGGTTTATTGTAGTGAAAATGTCACCACATAGCTTTGGGGCCGCCATCATATTTGAAGAATGCATACGAATGTAATGAATACCAAAATAGTTTAATTCGCTACAGATTATCATAGTTTTAAACGGCGTAGTTAAGTGGTGATGGTCTAGTAGAGGGTAGTAAAGTTAAAGAGCAGTTTTATGACGTGTCTGTCTCACACGATCTCAATCTTGCCATCCTAGATGACCAGCCAGGATGTTTTCAGAAACACAATTAGGCCAAATAAGCAAAGCATCATTTTGCATGTCAATCACAGCATGTTTGCATCATGACAGAGACACAAAGGCTGCTGAGACGAGATTGTACAGTTAGGAGCTGTTAGACTCAAAGTGACATGGCAGGTTGAGCACTTACGTCTGCTGTGCAGTGTCACTTTGAGAATTTTATCGACCGGGATGTCAGGGGAGAAGATAGCTGCTCACTGCTCTTACTAAAATGGATGCTGTTAGTCAGCGACCAGAACTATGTCGCCATGGCACATACACTTGGGAGTGAAGGACACCGATAAATAGCATAAATGAGAAATACATAGTGCTTTTAATGTGTCAATACATACATTCCAATTACACTGTGTCAAAGTGTGCAGGTGAATCTTTTTTTTTTCCTGCCCTGAGCTTGATGGCAATGAAAAGGCTTAAAACTAGATAACTATTCTGCAGGTTGCCACTTAAAAAGCCATCTCAGGTTAAGAGATACGGTTCTTCAAATGCTTCGCAAATGGCAACGCAGGTATTGGTGTAAGACCGTATTTCACGTACTTGCAAGGAAATACTGTTACATTGCGGGATGCTCTAAATATAAACAGAAATATTAAAGAAGATATACATGTGCTTTAGTCAGGCAGTTATATTAGAATCAATAGGATTCACTCAAACGATGGAATTAGAATCAATTTGTAAAAAGAAGCATAATCTGTAAAGTCAACCTCCTACGAAGGCTTTTTGAAGAATCCCTTATTTTATTAAGGGTCTGACGGTGTGTAAGTCTCTACAATATATCAGGGTTAATGAAGATTTGACAACACATTTATGCTCGCAGTTAAAGAGCTATCAGATGTGTAAGGCTTTAGATCAGTGGAAAGAGCGGTGATTGTTGGATGCAGTGCTCAAGATTCACTGCAGTGATTTTCACCAGTGACATCTCATACTGTTCTAGGAATAAGCTGAAATACAGTAGCTCATCATTATAGACCAGCAGGTCAACCTTGAAGATCTCCGCCATCCAGTGGTCAAACTGCACCACACACACAGGCTTAATTCAGACTCCAGGCAATTATTATGGATGTGGAGTTTTATAAGACGTATACAATGTTTTGATAATTGAGTTTGATTAAAGT
Source organism: Puntigrus tetrazona (assembly GCF_018831695.1). Lineage (NCBI taxonomy): Eukaryota > Metazoa > Chordata > Actinopteri > Cypriniformes > Cyprinidae > Puntigrus > Puntigrus tetrazona. The sequence continues at coordinate 17,906,801 of NC_056699.1, forward strand.
TGAATGAAAGTATGGTGGTTTCTGTATCAGTGTCGTCAAATCTGTGCTATCGTAAATAGGTGTAGCCTAAATTATTCTGATGTTTCGAACTATTAGCTTAATTTTTCAGAGACGGTTGAAAATCGTCTTTATAATTTTGGACTTCAGTAGATAAGGTAACTATGAACGTTAGTTACTAAATGGGCTATTAACTATTAACAGTCCTGCTGTTATCAACAATATTCTTCATGTTGCTCTTCTCCTTCTCCTTCTGAAAACTAAAAACCAAACTAAAACTGATTTTAGCTGGTCTCCCAGTCTGGTCTTAGCTGGTTTAAGCTGGTCAGGCTGATCTTAGCTGGGAGACGACCAGCTAAAACCAGCTAAAACCAGCAAACCAGCACGGTCATCTTCATCTTCTTCTTTTATGTAATTTTGTTTTAAACTAAATTCCAATTATAGGCTATTGGATATATTTTGTTTTGTTTTCTTAAAGGAACACACCACTATTTTTGAAAATAGGCCCATTTTGAAATCAAATATAGACTATAAATATAGCTATGACCTTATAATATTTTAGGTGTTATATCCATGTTTTTTAATTGTTTCTTCACCTCACAAATGGGTAAATGACAGGTAGGTTACAAACTTAAGCCCATCTGCTGGCTTATGGATGAAAAGCTATTTCCATCCCCTGCACTTGTTTCTTTCAACCCGAAAGATAATATCCAGGTCCAGAGTATTACTTTGTTTGGTGTTTCTAGTGTTACGTTCTCCATCTCACAAACCTGTTGGTTCACTGATAGTTGTTATAAAAAAGTGAATGCTTTTCTTAAATTATTTTCAAAGAAAAAAAACTACTACAGAAAGAGGTAAAATGCCTTTCTTTTTTCGATTGAAAGCATGTCACTGGTTTGTTGAGCTTACAGCAAAGCGATGGACTTTCTAAAGCAATCATCTAAACAACTCTTCTGAATTCAATCTGAGCTCTGGCTGAATCATTCTGCTCTGTTTTTTTTTTTTTTTGTCCAAGCCAGGTTCTCCTTGAGGATTCATTCACATTCTCCTGATGCCAAAAACTTTTCTTGTTGCTCCTGCTGAATACCGAAACAAGATGTTTCTTCCACTATATTTGATGGAAAGAATGGATGCTACCGGGGTGTTAGACTGTATTTAGCTTGCACTTTACTGTCAGGCTGATGAGCGCAATCTTTGACCGAACATCTTCATCTTCTTCTTTTTTTTTTTTCAAAACGTTTTAGGTTTTCCTACATGCCTTCACCATATTCTTTTCTCAAAAATAGATTTCTCAGTTCTACCCACTCTCCCAAAACAGCAGAGTCTAAGAAGCGCTGAAGACGTTGATGTCTGGACAGTTCCTTTTATTTCAGTCCAAGAAGCTCTGTCAGTATTGCAGCTGGCCATTCGGTCGCATCACTAACAATTGCTCATGTTGTCTTGCTGCTCAATTTTGTAGGACAGCCTGATCTTAGCAGTGTCTGGATTGTGCCATGTGTTTTTCGTTTCATTACAGCGGACACTGTAGTGCTCTTAGAGAGGTTTCAAAACATCGCCAACCTTTTTATCCTCCCGTTCGACTTGTTTTTTTTTTCTTATGTCCGTTGTTAACTTCCAAAATTGGCTCTTTGGTCTTCATGCAACGAAATGGATCAGAAGTCAGAGATGTTTATGGTGCAATCAAGCACATCTGCGTTTAGAAAGTACGTGAATTAAAGCCATAGACAAAAATAATCAACTCTGGCCTTTGAAAGCAAAGCCATGTGTATCGAATCATCTTTTGCTGCCATCTTTTGGTTGACAACAGCCGTTACACTCAAAGGCATGAGGAGCGTCTCTGATGAAAAATGTTACTCGCAATGCTCATGATGAATATGTGTTCTCTGGCAATCGAATACTTGTCTTAGTTTGTTACGGCGAGCACGCATCGCTCATGGTAATGAAAGGGTCAACACGTTCATCACCGCTTCTTAGACAGAAATACCTGGCTTTCATCCAACAGCTATCTAAATGATCTACCAGCTCACCCGCAGTGACGCCGAGCTTTGGGGCCTGTAAGAATCGTCCCCAGAATCCCGTGACCTGGACGCGATTGCTCTCCTCACCCCGCATTTGAGGGACAGAGAGGCCCTCAGGCTTAAACGGGGTGAAATGAACAAGGAAAGACTGCAATATGCTACGGGGCGGAGGGTTCATGGATGTGGGGGCGAGGGTCGGTTCACCCTGCCTGGCTGCCGGAGGCATGGCTGTAGGACTGGGGAAAGGCCAGTTATCGTTTGGTGACCATTAGTGGGACGTGCCAGTGTTTATATGCATGGTTGTGCACTACAATGCAAGCGAAAAAAGCGGTGGTGAGTGAATGCGATTCTCTGCTGGGCTGATCACAGCTTGGTCTGATAAAGTGGCTGCGAGTGTCTTTCAGGCTGATATTAATTTTACATACACTTAAGAGATCCTATACATCTTTTATCTATTTCATTATCTTTTCTGTCTCGTATTTAGTATAATCTCATTTCATTCCAGATTCATGCAGTGGTCAAGCAGACACCATATTAGTGAGAAAAATTCTGTTCTATCTTATTTCTGTCTTTATCATTATCTGTATTCTTAAACCGGATAAATGAGGAAAATGAATTAGCAATGACTTTTTGTACGTTGTAATGAATGTAGTGTATGGATATGGATTCATTGTAAGCCAATTATCAATAATCAGATATAACATTAATTGCTGGACACACTCAAAGTTTGAGGCATAAAAAACACGTATCCAGGTTTTATATTTAATGTGCATTTTGTTTGTTTCGAATTTTACTTCTTTAAGAAAATATAAAAAAAAGAAATTGGGTTCAGTAAGAATTATTTTTTAGAAGTTATTATTTTAAGTGATGATACTTTTTTATTATTGCTTATCAAAAGTGACAAAAGATTTTTAGATAGTTACAATATATATATATATATATATATATATATATATATATATATATATATATATATATATATATATATATATATATATATATATATGTATTTCAACAGGTATACTACATATGTTTTTATGCAGTATTATATATACATTATATATATATATATATATATATATATATATATATATATATATATATATATATATATATATATATATATATATACTACATAAAACATATGCAGCATACCTGCTGAAATACATTTTATAGTATACCAGTTAATCAGTACACTAGTTAATTTAAATTGTAAGAATATGTTATAATATTACTATTGTATGGCATTTTTAATCATAAATGCAGCCCTGGTCATTTTTTTTGTGAAATATTCTTACCAACCCTAAACTTTTAAATTGTAACATATGTATTATTTCTATAGGAAATTATAATAATATTTATCATATGTGTAACCCTTTATGAAAAGACAAAGCAATCCCTTCTTGATTGGATATGTCCAGCTGTGAGTCCCCAGTTGAACACTAGAGGGCAGCGCTGCACAGTTTATCACACATTTCAAACTCTTACAAAAGCCCTGCCTTTAACCGTAGATTATATATGTTATAATAAAGTTTTCAGTCTTAATACAAGTGTTGATTCTCTGAAGCTCTGAGCATGTGCCAGCAATACGGCCATATATTTGATTCAGTGCAAGACCCAAAACAACATTCCTTGTATAAATGTTTTTGTCTAATGCATACATTGAAATCAATACGTTTAAGTCCCTCTACTATATTAATTTCAGATGTCAGAAATGGCAAGGCACATTATGAACAAGGAAAGCATATATTCCTGTCTATATAAGTCCGTCTGTACTGATCGACTGCTAATTTAGTCAAAAAGATGATCTTTTGTTAGTGACTAGCGTTTAAAGGATAGATAAAATGCGTGATGATTTTCAGTCAGGAGTAAAGTTGTATTCATTTAACAGAGCTCATCATTCCTAATTCTGTTCTGTGAGCTCGTGTTGGGTTGTTGATAAACTATCAGTAAAAAGCTTTTGTTGCCTAAAGCCAGAATCATACGATACACTCTAGAGACACTGAATTAAATAGGTTGTACGGAGCAAAGCACCCTGAGGCGATGAAAATAAATGTATATTATGGGCTCAACAGCAGAAATACCTTTTGGATTATGTGAAATACTTTTTAATTAGTAGATCAGAAATAGGAAAAAAAGAGGCTTTTTAAAGCAGTTCAAAATCGAATTTGACAGAAATGATTTAAATATACAATGTTGATTTTTTAAATGTATTACTTTTTTAAAGCAAAGAAAAAAGCTACATAAAAGTAACACTGATTACAATTTATTTTAAGGTGGCATTGTTACAGTTTAATTATGCATTTAAGTACCAAGTAATATTAATTAAATACACGTACTTACTATATGGTTTAGATTAGGATTATAATTATAATTATGCAAAATTGAATTTAAGTGCATGTAACGTAACATTACCTTAAAATAAGGTGTTACCGAAAAACTGATGTAAAAAGAAACAAATATTTGGTTCATTTTATGCTGTCCATGAATAATTTTTACTTGTTTCACAGTGAATAACAGATTTTGTCTGCAATGTTTCGAAAATAAGACGATTTTAAAAAGTTGCAACATAACCACAGAGTACTTTATAATAAGCCGTATTGGAGTGTCATACTTTAAATATATAGTTCTGCTTGTACAATGTAATATGCATTTCTTGGAGCATCCTTATCTATTAAACGGATCATAGAGTTTCTGGCATGTATGTTTTGCTCTGTAATATGTTTTCAATAGATGTCCCTGTGTACATAAGTGCCAGTGTAAACATGCCTTTATTCTTATTTAACAATCATTCCAATGCACTCTTGTTCTCATAAGCCTTACACTGGCTGCCGTATCCTGCTGAGCTTTCATGTGTGTATGAGTGATGCTCCTGGGCAGTGTGTGTTCATGGTGCTACTTTAGCTAGGCCGCCCGGGGGTGCGAGGCAAGCAGAGTGCTAATGCAAAGCACCATGGGATTTTCAGGAACAACGTGGTGACATTAACAAGCTGTCAGGCACTGTGACGTTGCTCGCTCAGAGTGTTTAAAAACAAAAAGTAGGATCACCTGAGGTAGCGTACCCATGCTCTCTTCTATCTCACGCACACCTTTCTCTCTCTCTCCCTCCCCCTCTGTTCTTTTCCTCTCTCTGCTGCACACGCTGCACTAATAGAGCATGGTGTTCTAGCTTAATGGAACCTGAACTAAAGAGAGTTTTCTGTTAAGGTATGAAGGGCCCTCAAGGCAAGAAGGCATTAGTCTATTTTGAGAAGGTGAATTCTAAATGATGTTATTAGGGATGAGTCTCGCCACCTTTTGCTCTCTTGCTCAGGGGACTGAACCACCCCTTTCGTTAGATGGGTTTGCAAGGCATTTCTTCTTTGAAAAGGGCTACATAATGGCAACAAAGCCAATTTAGCACATAGACCATCAGCACATTTTTGTGTTGTTTGAGTTAACAAGGTTTGCCCCGAACTCTCAGCAACATTGCGATTGGAAAGGTGTGCATTAGACCGGCTTTTGACCCTACTTTAACATCATAGGCATTATATGTGAAACCTGAGTTAAAAAGTCAATTTTTGCTCTGTACTGAGGCCTGTGTACAGGATATAGCTTCTCCTGACCTTTATGTAATGGGATATTCAGGTTCAATACAAGACTTGTTGTGGCATAGAGTTAATTAATTTATACAGCGATAAAGAATCATTATTGCCATGACAATGTATCATCCATTAACAGCTCAGAAAATTCACAGTTTTAATGGAATTCTCCTCATATACAGTATATTCATAGTGGTGTGAAAAAGTGTTGGCCCACTTCCTGATTTTTTTTTTTTTTTTTTTGTTTGTCACACTTTAATGTTTCAGATCATCAAACAAATTTAAATATTAATCAAAGATAACACAAGTAAACACAACATGCAGTTTTAAATAATAATAAAAACATAATAACCCTGTTTAAAAAGGACCTGCCTGAAAAAGCGAGGTGGACCAAAAGATTCTCAAAAGCTAGAAAGTCAGGAATATGAGCCACTTTGGGATCAGAACTATGTCAGGATTAAGAAAGTAAGATCTATCAGTCAGCTTATAAAGGCATTTTTAAAGCTTTTGGACTACAGCGAACCACAGTGAGAGCCATTATCCACAAATGACACACATGGAAGAGTGGCGAACCTTCCCAGGACTGGCCGGCCAACCAAAATTACCCCAAGAACCCAGTGACGACTCATACAAGGAACTGCAGACCTCACTGCAGCTGGACAATGATCCAAAACACACCAGCAGGTCCACCTCTGAATGGCTGAAGAAAGTGGCCTAGACAAAGTCCTGACATGAATCCTATGGTGTGGCGTGACCTTAAAAAGGCAGTTCATGCTCCAAAACCTTCCAATGTGGCTGAATTACAACAATTCTGCAAAGATGAGTGGAGCAAAATCCCTCCACAGCGCTGTAACAAACTCGTCGCAAATTATCGCGAACACTTGATAGCAGTTGTTGCTGCTAAGGGTGGCCCGACCAGTTATTAGGTTTAGGGGGCGAGCACTTTTTCACACAGGGCCATGTGGGTTTGGATTTTGTTTTCCCTTCATAATAAAAACTAATTTAAAAACTGCATGTTGTGTTTACTTGCGTTATCTTTGATTTGACAGCGTTTTATTTTTTGGGGCGAACGTTCAACTTCTTCTTTTCCTCACAAAGTGCATGTGCCTTACCAATGACACTCATTGCTTGACATTATCCTTAGTTTCAGTGCTGTGAGTTTCGCGAATCCATAAATCCTTCCTCTTCTCAATAATTCAGAAAGCAGAATTATTTATCTAATATGTATTTATTATTCATATTTAAACAAGGAGGTCGTCTTTTGGGACCAGGTCTCATTTTCAGTCTCTTATTTTGTAAACAGACAGCCACAAAAGCGACAGTTCTGCTGATTTAAAGAGACAAGCGTCTGTTTGCGAGTTTGAGGTCTACCTTCAGCTGAAATGGAGTGGGATCAATATTTAATACAAGACATCATTTGCATCAACTCCCTTCAGAATCCGTACCCCAACCCCCCACGCCAAAACACCCCCAAAAATGGACAATGGACTGCGCTTGAGCGCTGGAAGTGGGAAAAGCAGCCAGCAAATGCAGAAAATCCATCAGAATCAGCGGCACTCGGGGAACTGGGCTGTATGCGAATGAGTGGAAACCCTAGTACAACTTTTTACAATAAGAAAAAGCCGATTAAACATTTAAAGAGGGCTTTCACCAGGTGTTTTTACTGTATTTTGGGTTTGTGCCTTGCAGGTTAAATTTAGGAGCCATTTTAGCAATTATTGTATCATTTATCAGCCTGTCAGCGTGGCCTGCTTGAAAGCAGCTGTGAAGTATGTATAAATTAAAGAGAATGCACATGGAAACCCATGTACAGGCAAATGTAGTAGACAAAAGAATGCTAAATTAAAATGAATTATGACTTGAATTAAAACAATATTGCCATAAAGAATTCAAATACAATAAAAGATGTAAAAGCGAAAGCCACTTTGGGATCAGAACTATGTGCGTTAGTTTCATGTTTCATGAGAGAAAGTGTTTCTGCTGCATCAAAGTATTGAAACTTTTTCTTTTCACCGTAGATATTAATGGTGTTGAAATCAAGTGTCAAATGGAATCAAAGGCTAGTTGCAGCTGGTTGTTCTGGTATAGCCAGTATTTCCGCTGCACTCAGGCTTCGTGGCAGACAGGCTTTTGGCAGGGGATAGATCGGAACAGGATGTGGCATGTTTGCGTGAGGTAACCTGTGTCTCGGCGTGCGCCCGTGCCCTCTTGTCACTTATCTCTCAGTATCCTTAATGCACGAACAGAAGCGCGTTTCAAAGAGAATAATGCGGTGGAACGTCATGTCAACCTTTGATATATTTATATATTTCTTTTGCTCGCATTAAATTTGAAGCCGCATTCTTAAAGAGGATGTCAAAGAAAGGAAAACTGTGTTCCCACTCAAAGCGGGGAAAACAGACAGACAAAAGTTATGCAAATGAAACAAATGCGGAGAATCACAGTGAAGAATTGATGAGGACATGAAATTGACTCTGAATCTGAGAGCTGAACGAGCCGGTGGACACATGTCGCGGTGCCTTTTGGGGGTGGGTCGGTTTGGGGGGGGGTGGGTTGCTTGCCGGCGCTGCAGCTGTGTGTGTGACTTCTGGATTAATTTTAATGCCCCACTCAGCGGGTTCCGTGTCACTCTCCCCTCAGTCTGAGGACCCGTCGAGATGACATCTGAACAGGCACTCACTACGGCGCGGGGAACTCAGAGAAGCCTCGGTGCTGGAGAAAGTGTTTATGAAAGATTCATCACAGATGTCACTCTAATCTGCCATGCATTGTCAGGGAGCTGCTCCAAAGCACACATTGTAAATGGATTCTTCCTCTGACTTAAGTCATCTCTGGCTAAGAGTTGTAGATGGGATGGAGATTGTTTGAGAGCGGGGTAGATTGTGGAGGAGAGGTATATAGGGAGACAGACAAGTACATTGTGTGAGCGGATGAGGCAGAGCACTTTGTGGGCCGCATTACCGCATGTCCGTGGAGAGATGGATCTTTAATGTAGGCTAGAGTCGGCCGTCGCCGTCAACCTCGTGCATCTATGCCGTGTGGACCTTACTCACAGGAAGGGAAAACACGAACGAGATCGCTTCCATTTAATCGTTTCTCCTAGACAGCAATGGAGAGCAAACTGAGACTTCTGATTAGATGGAGGGTTTTATCTATTTGTGTTCGTATTGTGAACATCAGCGTTTTATGGTAGCACTTTGTTTTACAGTCCTTTTTCTTGCGTACATACTATGTACTTATTGTAGTAATTGCAATAGGTAGGTAATAACTATACCCTACCACTTGTACTTACCTAATATTACCAGTAGTTTCTTAGGTAGCACCTGTATGTAGACATACCAAATTTTTATAGATGAACAAATAGAAAATGAAGCCTTCATCCACTCTCAGATTCAAGAACACTGACAAACATAGAAAACATCAAACATTTTAACACAAAACATAAAGCATAGAATAAAATATCCATAACCTCAGAAGATCAAACCAAACTATGCTCAGAGATCTTAATATAACCAAATTGAGAAGAAAGATAAAAGTGGCAGAAGATTTCTGTCTTTATATTCATCAAATCCTAAAATTTACACATACGTATTAAGCAAAATTTATAATAACAATCAGTGTTTTTTGAGCAGCAAAACAGCATATTAGAATGATTTCTGAAGGATCATGTGACGCTGAAGAAAGCAGTAATGGCTGAAAAACGTCAGCTTTACCACATCACAGGTTTTTAAACAATTATTTTCTCAAAATATGGATGTAATAATTAGTTCAAAGCAGTTCTAAGACTCAGTCTCTCTAAAACCCTCCTTTCCATAAGTTTTGTATCGGTAACACTTTATTTTAAGATGTCTTGTTACACATTACACTTGCTATTTATAATAACAATAAATTATGCACAATTACATGGAAGTAAGACGAACCCTCATCCTAACCATATAGTAAGTACACGTAATGAATTAATAGTACTCCCTAACACCTTAAAATATTCCACAGTTTGCTAGAATATGAGAATAGAATAAAGTTATGTAATCTCAAGAATCTGTACAATTTAGGCAGAGTCTCCTTCTGCACAAAACACAAACTGTTTTGGTGATTTATATAACCTCACCTATCAAATGAGCAATGTTTTCGAGCGCTGAAATTCGATTCTGTGCCTGTGCTAGAAATATTTGCTTCTTGGAGCATAATATATCCTCCGAGTGTATTCAGCAATATAGAGTCTAACCCCTCAACACTACAGCAACATTAGTCTTTCAAGCTTTTAGTGCCACTTTGAAAAATAAAATCTTGTCGAGGGGAAAAGGAAAAAGTCAGAATCGCTCCTTTCAAACACTTTGCTTTTAATGTGACACCTTTCTGATTCTGGGGCCTTTCCCTCTCCATTATCGGGGTGACAATATTAAGCATGACTTATTTATATCCTGTTTTGCAAGGCCCTGGGTGATGAAAGGGATAGAAGTGACAGCGAGGTGAGTCGGACCCGTCCCAGTACCTGGAGTCAACACTCGGCACATTTTGTCGCGCTTTGATCTAAGGGCCCCTTTGCTCGTCTTTCTCCTTTGCCTTTCCCTCCTGATAAGGATTTACAGTTTCATCTTTTTTTCTCTTTTCTCTTTCCCTCACTTTTCTCTCCCTTATCACTTTTGCATCGCAGGGGATGTAAACAAGTCATCTTCGCTTCAATGAGTGATAGTGACATGCAGTAGTGTTTCCCAGCTAAGTGCCTTTAAAGCCACAAAATGTAAATGAGTGGACGGCTTTGGGTGTGTGCATACCAATGCAAACGCTGTGTCGCAATTTCAAATCAAAAAAATATGGAATTTATAATTTTACATTAGGTAAAATTAGGAGGCTTTTACTGTATAAGCAACTGAGTTTCATTGTTAAACCGTAATAGTAAAAATTGTTACTTGTAAAGTTAAGAATCTTTAACAAAGTGTAATTATTAAGTAATATTCAGTTTCTTGGCATTTTGACCGCTCAGTTAGGATCTACTGTATGAGGACGATGGTTAATTACTGAATTAAGACCAGCTGGATAAAGAGACTGGATTAGATTGCTGATGTTAACTTAAAAAGGAATGACAGTTACATTCATGCTGATCCATAAATTATAGGGTGCTCTTATCAGCTCTGGCACATCTGAAACTACAAGATGTGGTTTGTGCTTTGAGCTGAGTGCCATCTACAATGTCTCAAGTGTGGAAAGGAAGAGACATGCAGCCAGATGACCCAACCTCTAAAAGTGTACTACAGTTTTTTTTTTAATTTTTTTTTTCCCTTTTGACACCAGTGCAGTAAAAAGCCAAAACATGGATGTCACTTCAATGGCCTGACTGACAGCTTACAGTGACACACAAGCAAATATGTTAAAACACCAAATGGATAGAGAATGGTGTGGGTGAAAATATGATTTTGTCTTTTGTCAAGTCATAAATCTGCGTATGTTTATAGTTTTGAAATGTCAGCCCGACCCGTTGAACTTTACAATACACTTATCTTACATACCGTATGTACTTTTTTCAAAGAGTTTTCAAAATGTTCTGTTCATTTTTTAAAAGTCTAAAGAACTGTATTTGTTTAGAAATCTTTTAAAATAAATTAATGAAATGTTCTTTTTCTGATTATTTACTCAGACCCATGTCATCCAAGATGTTTATTTTAAAAGAAATTGAGGTTTTTTAAGAAAATATTCCAGGACTTTTCTCCATATAGTAGACTTCAGTGGCAGCCAATTGGTCAGATTGCAGTTTCAGTGCAGCTTTATAGGGCTCTGCACGATCCTGGGTGAGGAATAAGAAACAATCTGTCATTTTCTAAAACAAGAAAGCCCTAAAACAAAATTAAACAGTTTTGAAACACAAATGCACATATTGCTCTAGCTCTACGATGCTCATGCATTTTGTAATCGCATTGGAAAAGTCCCGCAAAGTTATTGCTTTATCTGTGTACTTCGGTTCATTTTCTCGTCCAACTTCAAAATCGTCCGACATCATTGTTTTACTTTTTTGTTTGACTTTCTTTACACGTTTGCTTTGTAAACACTGGACCGGCACTTCCACCTACGTCACGCATGCGTCGAGATTTGACACGAGGTCAAGAATCTGTGATTAAAAACTATATCAGTTTGTATTTTTCTTAGAAAATGAATGTTTGTTTCTCTAGATAAGACCCTTATTCCTCATCTGTGATCATCTAGAGCCCTTTGAAGTTGCACCGAAACCTATTGGCAACCATTAAAGTCCACCATATAGAGAAAAATCCTTGAATGTTGTCCTTCAAAACCCTCATTTGTTTTCAACAGCATGTTTAAACGATCAGGAAATTTTCATTCTGGAACTACTCCTTTAAGCAGTATACTATAATTTTTCAAAATTGTTTCTTGAACAGCAAATCAGCTACAAAAGAAGTTTTTATCTAAACTATTCCAAACTTCTGACCGATATTTATAATAAAAATATAGAATAAAACCTGACATTTGTAAAGGACACAATAGTTGGTTGAGCAGCATGAAACCAGAACTAACAGCACAAACCAGCCTTAACCAGCATAGAAAATTCATGTTGATCCGTCTTCTCTGCAGGGTAAGCAGTGTGAAGTTTTTTTCTCAGTGGCCTGACTGCCACAATGCCAGTAAGGATATATCCTAACCAAACACGCTCATATCCCCTACTTCTTTATTCTAATAGGGAATAGATATTCCTCTCTGCTTGTTTTCTTTCTGGCGCATGTGAATTTGGTCTCTTGCTGTGCTGCAATTAAACAGGAATGAGGAGGCTGTTGGTTGGAAGAAAAAAAGAAGCCACCAGGAAAAAAAAAAGTTGACGCATAATGTAGTTTGTGTGTCACATCTAATTTACTGCACTCACTGCAACTTAAACAGACTTGATAAATTATTTGAGAGGGTGGGGTAGGAAGAAAAAAGAACAGGGGAAAATGACATTGTTATTCATCTGTGTCTTTGTCACAGAGTCAAGAACCCAAAGACGTGCAAAGAAAACTTCTCTCCCCAGGGCTCAAGCAACCATAGTTCAAACAAAGTAAACAACTGTTTTTCTCAGATGCTCACATTAGTGTTGCTGCAGGCAAAAGTTGCCTTCCTTTGGCAGCTGGTGCTGTGGCAACGTTTAGCCGAGAGGAAGGGAGCGTGAGATTTTTGCCGGTGTGGCACAATGTTTCCGCCCCATGGACACTGCTGTGCAATTATTTGTGAAATTTCTACTAGTAATTTCTAATCGTAAAACTGTAGACGCAATCATGGAGGCATGCGATGCAAAATGTATGTTGCCACTTTTTGTGCATGCAGCTCAAGGCCTGTGTCTTGCCAGTGTTTTGTTGCTTTGCGATTGGACTCTTACGATGGGCCGTTTCTACACCCCGCTGTTGCGAACAGGCTTTCCCGGCATTGCGAGACTTGTTTTGATACGACTGCTCTGAAATAACAGCTCACTGTACGCCGCACCTTTTCCCGCGTGGCATTATTTTCTAATAAGTTTTTGTTTTACACAGAAAACAATCAAACTCGCACTCTCTCAAGTTGTGAGAAAGCCAGGGAGAGAACAAGAAAAACGCCCTGGGTAACAATCTCTTTGTTGAAAACTTAAGTCTTTATTCTCTACCTGGTTGGGAAAGAGAAACTCCCACAAGAAAACACTTCAAAGGCAGTACACTCTGAGTGAACACAAATATAACAGAAACATATTCATAAAATAATAGTATAATATTTAACGTATAACATAATTTTGTATCTTAATGATACTAAAATAGCAATGGATATTTGTAAAAATAATAACCAATCTTTTTTTTTGTAAAATTGTGTCGGTTTATAGGTTTAGAATTATTAATTTTAGAGCAGTTTGTTCAAAAACTTGAGAAGTCAAGCATGATTTTTCCCAAAAACTTGTCTTGTTAATTTTTAACAGTTCAACTCAACAGTTAGGTTAAAGGTAACACTGAACATTCTCAATCATACGATATAAGAGAAAACCAGCAAAATAGAATTTCTCTGCAATATAATAATTCGCTCTGAGAAGCTCATGTAGTGCTAGGATATTTTGATTTAGACAAACGCTACAGTTGCATATTTTTTCTTCAAATGTAGATTCTTAGCAAGACGTGCAGAAAACATACCCATTCCCATTGTCACTTTCAAATGCAAATTGGGCCTCATTAAAAAGTGCAAGTGATATTCATTAACACTCGGACCGCCAGATTTTATTGATTTATCTGCTCGCGAAACCTAATGCACCCTATGGGCAAGCGAGGTACAAAGGTTTATCTAAATGCTTATTTAAATTATGTGGCTCACGGGGAGAGGAGAACACTAGCTTTAGGCTCTGGCATCTGGAGAGGTAACATTTACATAAGCCTTTCTGCATGAGGTGCTTCATTATTTCAGGCATGATATCCACGCTTTGAACTTCACCACAAAACAACTAGTTGGGGATGTTTAAAGGAGTGATAGAGTCATACGAGAATCACGTACGTCTTTTATTTCAGTGTTAGGTTTTGACTGAATTTACAGCATCACAGAAATTCTCAGAAATTCCCTATGAAACTGTGGGCAGAATATGACCTATTCGGTTTATTTGCGTTTAATGCATTTCAGTTATAGTTCTTACGAAATGTACACTGAAAATGTCTTATAAACCCCCCACTGAGCCCAAGCTGTTTAAGATTTGTTGTTGGAACGAACTAAGACTCGACTAACATTGATGCACAAAATATCTAACTGACAGTAATTAGAAATGTATTCCATATATTTCTTTTCCAGGGTCAGTAAAAAAAACACACAAAAAATGAAAAACTATTAATTGAATTTAATGTTAATGTCACATTAATATTCAATGTTTTTAGAGATACTGTTGTAGTTTTAAAAATATGTTTTTTTTTAAATAGTTTTATTTTACTTACATTTAAGGTTTTAGTTTTGTGTTTTTGTCACTTTCATTAATTTTTTTAAATATGCCTATATACTTGTTAAACAAATGTTCTATTTGCTTTAGTGTTGGTTATGTAAAAAAAACAAAAAAACAGGGAAATATTACCTTAGATGTATTTAAATTGCACTTATATTTTTATGCATCTGCAATTCATTTCTGTACTTACATTTGCCCCATCCCTTGCACCATAACCCACCCTTAAATCTGCAATACGCTCTCAAAACCTAATTTTAAACAGTAAGGGAATCAATTAGATCTGACCTTGCTCACAGCTGAGCTGTTAATGCCACTGTCTCTCTCCAATCATGAGGATTTAGATCATGAAACGCTCCTATCAGAGAGATTCCTCCCCACCGCTGCCTCTTTCCTGCTTCTTTCACTCCCTTACCATCCCCTCCAGTGGAAACAAGGTGCTCCTGTGATTAAAGGCCAGTGCGGTGCCACCCTTGTCATTAGAATAAAAGAAAGAGGGCGTGAGCTCCACAGGGGCTAATGAACGCCATGCATCACACTAGGCTTAAGGACATATCTGTGGCATCATTAACTAACAGTGCAGAAAGGCCAGGGCGAAGGTTGGCAGCCTGAAGACAGGTCTCTAATCTTCAGCCAGAAACCAGTGCACTCGGACGTGACTTTTCAGCTATAGCTTTATTTGAGGTACTTTTATATCATGTTTACATTTATTGCCTTGCAGCGACAGCAGATGCTGTTCGGAAGGATCTTGGGATCTTGGTTGGGTGAGAAATGTATTAGATAATAATAATAATAATAATAATAATTTGGTCATCATTTACTTGACCTCGTGTTGTTTCAAACCTGTATGAATTCCTTTCTTCTGAAGAGCATAAGAGAAGGTATTTTTGTCCATACAGTGACAGTCGGTGGGGTCCAAAACGTCAATGAAAAAAACATACTGAGATTAATTAATTGATTGATTGATGATATCTTTTGTGTTTCAAAGTCATGGATTCAGGATGAGTATGAGTAAATGATAACATCTTTTTCCTTTTTGGGACTATCCCTTTAAGTGCTTTTACACGCACCTTTAACATCAGATTTCAGTCAAACCAAAACACTATTATTTTTTAAAGTTAATTCATTCATTAAATAATTCATTACAGAAAGATTACGCCAGTCTTCAGTGTCACTTTATCCTTCAGGAATCATTCTGCTGCTCAGGAAACATGGAAACCTTGATACTTTAGTTTTATATTATTTGAAAGTTCAGATGAACAGCATTTATTTGAAATAGCATTTGCTCTCATTTTTGATTAATTCGATGTATTGTTGTTGAATAATAACAATCCTATTGACTGCAGAACATGGTTTTGCTGAGTGCGACATGTTCCTGGATCAACGTCTTTGCTGACCCTGGAACAACATTGTGATTAACCAGTTTATAGTTTTAGAAGTTTAGGCTTACAATCAGTGTTCGGTGCTTGTACATCAGTGTCATTCATCTATCA
Source organism: Puntigrus tetrazona (assembly GCF_018831695.1). Classification (NCBI taxonomy): domain Eukaryota; kingdom Metazoa; phylum Chordata; class Actinopteri; order Cypriniformes; family Cyprinidae; genus Puntigrus; species Puntigrus tetrazona. The sequence goes on from NC_056699.1 coordinate 17,922,804, forward strand.
TTTTGATAACATCGTTCCAGGGTTAACGATATATGTTGACCTAGCAACACAACTAAGTCAGCAAAAGCAAGACGTGCATATCATGAAAAAACTGAAATGAAAGCGGTCTAATCTAAGAGATCAGTTGTGATTAAAGCTCGGCTTCGTCTAGCATGCATACATGTTAATTAGACTACAATTGACTGCAATTATAACTACATGTACACATACATAATGTAAATGTTTCTGATTAAGGACAATTAAAATAAAATACACCACAATTAGGGTACACTGAATGTGAAGATTCTGGAGAGAGATTTTGAGATTTTTAAAAAGGTAACACTTTCTAATAATGGTGCACAATAAATCATTAGGTAAGCATTAGTAAACTGTCAGTACATCCTTTTTAAAGCATTATCCCAAAATTAATATTTATTAGTAGGCAGTTTATAATTACAGCTATAAATGGCTTGTTCTTCATTTATAAGCATAAATATTACAAAGGAGATTTAAAGGCAGTTATTTTCCTAACAGAAAAAATAAATGAACACAACACAGGGATACAAAACTCTGCAAAAAATGTAACTGTACCCTTGAATTTTTGTTTTATTGTTAACCATGAAATTGCAGAGGTTTATTTTTTAACAAGTGTAGATGTACAGTATCATGTTTTTGCATTATGAAAAAATATTTCTGTGTTTTGTATCCCTCTGTGTTTTGTTTAACTTTTCAGTTTGAAATATAAATGACCCTTTAAATCTCTTTTGTGTATGCTTTACGAGGTATAAACAGTCCTCACTTTAGACAAGCTCATAAAAATAAATGGCTGGCAGCTACTAAATGTTTTATAACTACCTGGCTTGGTCGTGAATTACAGCAGAAATATGCATTAAAAAAGCATTTATTACCAAACTGAGCAAACATTATAGATATGCTGAAGAACATAACATGTATAGCTGTATTTACAATGCTTATTAATGTTGGAAGAATGCTTTATAAAGAATGAATCGACTATTCGGTGATGCTTAACTAGGGATTCATAGTGTGCAGTTATTATAAAGTGTTACCAAAAAAATCACCAAAAAAGCACCAGACAGGCCAAAATCGGGAAAAGGGAAAAAAAATTAGTGACAGTGGAATTTCTGGAAACAATTGTGTTTGCTTTTGTATTAATTTATACTTTCAGCCTGTAAATTCTGCGCTTTCAGATGCTAACATTATCCTTCGCAAAGACGCAACATCTTGAGTTACACCTTTGAGTGGGATCTTCCCAGGGCCTGTCGGAGAAACCAGTAAGAAAGGATGGATGGAAACAATGTCACTTTGGGTCTCCCGTCTCTCTTTCTCTGTTCCAAGCTCCGACTGCCCCAGGAGGGTCCTGAGAGGCCCCTGGCACAAGAGCACCGTCTCAGCTCTCATTAGTGCGTCATGATGAAACGAGTTGTAACGCATGTCATCAGCACAGGCTACGCTAAGCTAATCCGACGGCCTGCCTTGTGAATCATGCATGACCCCCGTCTGCCTCGGTGCTAGATGCAGACCCAGAAGACTACGGAGGCGCTCACCTCGTAGGAAGCATCAAAGATTTACACGCCTACGTCTCTTCCTGCGAACCCCCCACCTTTCCATTCACTGACCTCTGCCTCCTCTGGTGTGAGATCTTTGCCACCCTCGCAGGGCCACCATCAGCTCGTTTCCTTTACACGTATCTGTGCTGCGCTTTACTCTTTTCGCTTGATCTCTTTTGCCAGGACTGAAGGGAAAAAATATGGCCGGAGAAAGAGAAGAAACGAGCGAGAGCATGAAAGAGGGTGTGAACAAGGGAGCTCATGAGATTACAGTGGTGTTACAGCATGGTGTCATTAACATTTTAGACCCCAGAATCTCTTGCCCGTTGGCTCTATCGTGGAAGCAAAACACATGCTTCAGTCATATGCGTCAGTACTTCCCACGACACCAAAACAGACAGGCGACAAGCATCAAGCCCTTCAGTCACAGGTACTGCTGAGATGAACCCCTCTCTGAGGTTCGCACAGTACCAAAAAACGGGTTTTGAATTGGTTGGTGTTGGAAACATGGATGGAGCACTCCAAAATGTGTGACATGGAGTTTTAGTTAACCACAAACTATGACTTTACCCCAGCAAACTCCTAATTTGCTGCTTATTAATGTGTAGAAATAAAATAGAATAGGTAGGGACGTAGAATATGTGCTTTATAAGCACTAATAAACAGTGTGTTATTAGGCATTCTAATAAACAGCTAGTTAATAGGGAGAATGGGTCGCTACTTCTATTTTATAGTAAATCATGAAAGAGCATTGTATGACAAAACGATTTCCTAACAAAAATAAAAGGAATGTTTGGTTTCAAGAAATGGTAATGACTCCTCCTGAAGTAAAAAAGGAAACAGCTATGTAGTTTAACCATTAGGATGAATTAAATGCAAATGTATTACTGAAGAATCACACTAGTTATCTGCTCAGCTATAAAGTGCTGTGGTAAGTTCATTAAGATGGTCTTCAGTCATAACATTCAAATATCTTCAGGCGAAACATTTCTTCGTACGTCTTCTTTTTTTACACCTTGACTTAAATCCTAATTCTAAGATTAAAGCCAGTTTAAGGAACCCTAATGTTATATTAAAACAGATTTAATCACCGCAACTGCTTTCGAAATCACTTACCATATATTAGCATGCAGAAAAGAATGTCTGAAATATGCTAAAAAGGGAAAGAAAAAATATTTTTTGTGGTCCACTGAGTAGATGTGTACATATATTACTACAGGTTAATGAAACTGCAGATCTCTTAATTTTTCATATGGTTAGTGCATGTGTAAATATTTAATGAAGACTTTATGCACCAGATATTTTAATAAAAAGGTTGGTAAGTCTGGATTATAATCAGTTTCTGGAGGTGAATGAAAGAATCAGAATCTCGTAAAGGGCAGAATGACCACGGTTTCTGTTTTTGAACCACAGTTGACCAGTAATGTAGTAGAAATGGAGTTCCGATTCGCTCTGAATGCATCTGTACATTCTAAGACAGCGTACACTTTTTGCAAACGTCGAATCTGTGAGCAATTCATGTGACAACGAAAGCTTTGCTTTAATTACCTTCCCCTGACTGACCTGCCAAAGTAATCTTAAAAACAACAGTCCAGTTTCAGTCTGGCCACTTTTAATTAACACAAAACGATGCATCACATGGTTTAATTAATATTTCAGTAGCCACTTCGCTCCCGTTTGCCACTTAGATAAGGCTAATTTGGAAATGACATACCCATAGACCATGAGCCCATGAAAAATGCACAAACCACTTAAAACCAATGTACGACCACGAGGAAGACTCTTTACCCCCTCCCTGATTCCCTCATGAGTTTTGACTTTTACTTATAGAGAAACTGGATCATATTTTTCAGAATGACTGCCCCAAACTAATGCAACCGCTTTCTGCTTCGGCTCTGACGGAGTGGTTGGATGGTGAAACATTATCCTCTTTTGAATATCACGCCTTGCAAGTGTTCTTCAAGCGTAATGCGGCATGAATAATTTAGAGGTCACCCCCTCGCTCCGATACGTATCGTCAGGCCGTCTGTCGTCTTCTGAAGTTTCGCGGACTCTTAAAACAGGTCTTATAGCGCTGCACTCAACCCTGATCCTCTTTGTTTATGTTAAAAGTGAAGAGATGGACCTGACAAAGCTTGAAGGCTTCCACTGGTGCTGTTTTTAAGTTGAAATTGATACAACGCTCATACTTAAAAGTCCAACCTGCCTGGTTTCACACTGTTATTGAGATACGCAGAACTAGGCCGTAGCGTAAACCTGTCTGAACGCCATTCGGCTCAGTCAAGGTCGTCTGTTCTTTAGCTGCTATTCAAAAGCTCAGCTGAGCAAAGCAGAGGTCAAAGCCGCTGATGTATGATGACTTGCCAAAATAGAAGGGACAGCTCTAACTACATTCTGACACTGAACAAAAGCATCAGAAAAAAGAAGCTGTTAATGTTAGGTAGAGTCATTTATTTTGACACTGAATACTCTGAAGTAAGTCCTACGTAGCTTTTAATAGCTTAATGTGAGAAAAAAATACTTTAGATTTTGTAATGTTTAATAAAGGTAAAGGCTGGCTGTTACTTAGACTGATATTAGAATAAGTACATTACACTATTTTGGAGAATTGTTTATACTCACACTGCATTTATTGGATAAAAAACAAACAAACAAACAAACAAAAAACTGCTATATTGTGAAATAATACTACATTTTATTTTCTATTATGTATTTTTATAATATAATTTATTCCTGTGATGCAAAATTTGGCTGTTTAGTTTAAAAGAACAACAAAATTGCAACATTGAAAAAAATCCTTATTGGCACTTTAATTATTACATTTATTATATAATTTATATATAATTTATTTATTAATAACAACATTATTATTAGTAAAAATAATATTACTTTCTGACCCCAAACTTTTCGACAGTATACGTATTATGTATCGCCATTTGACACATCTTTTTGATCAGAACTTTGACATATCCAAATATGACTATTTGGTTACATATTAATTTATGGTATCCTTGTTACAGTTTAATTATACATTTAAGTACTAAGTAACTACATGTAACTACATGAACTCACTATATGGTTAGGGCTTGAGTTTGGTTTAGGGTTATTTGCTTGCAATTATGCATAATTTATTTGTATTATAAAAGTAAGTATGCGTAACGTTTAACCGAGCCACCTTAAAATAAAGGTTACACACTAAGGTCTATAAAATCGTAATTCCATCTGGAAATATATTCTAACAGGCCTACAGCCTTGATCGTTCAGTCAAGACTGCAGCGCTTGAGTGTGTGTTTGTAGCACTGTACTATCTGATTAGCGGCTGGAGGCCAAACTCCAGTGAAAAATGCAATCCAGACGAACTCTAGCTTGAAGTTCTAACAGGCCTCTGAATGAGGCGATGGCTACTCTCCAGGGTGCTTTCCCACTGCAGCTGCTTTCCTCCTCTGGCTCATTGCCCATTACTAGCCGTGCTCATCACACAGGGAAATAAATAGACCAAAATTTAAGAGGGCATGGTGCTAATAGGCCTATGCAGTGATGCCTGTCTCCATAACCGAGAATGCTCGTGAAATATTAAAGATAATAAACAAATACCCTCTGATGATGGCTAGAGAGAGAGAGAGAGAGAGAGAGAGGGCCAGAGAGTGAGCTACTATTCAGTCACTTTTTCTGCTAAATTCACCCCTGGTGGATGGAATTGAAATGTAGAGTGAAATCCAACTTTATTATAGCCTTTCCTTATAGGATAGTGGAGAGAGGCGAAATAGTGGAGGAAGTGAGGAGAAACAAGCTTATTTAGTATGTCACAAACACATGTGTGCCACAGCTCTGAAAACCAGATGCAGCTTTGTTAAAAGATTAAACTAAATGACATGGTACACAGTTTAGATGTTCATGTATCATCAAAGATGGCGTCTTTTTAAATTTGCAGTCGGTTGTGGCATTCAAATGCATTTACATGCATGCAGAAGGTGGCTTGATGAAGAATGCTTTATGTCATTTTAGCAATGATGTGCATATATACAAAACGTACATACTTTCTATTATGTAAAAGCAGAATAAATTTGCATAATTAATGTTGCAAATTGTTGTCCAATCAGATCTAAAGTAATGGTTGTCAGCCATAGGCTCAAGAGAGTTAAAATGTCTTGAAAGTAGTTATATCAAATTAATAATTTTATACAATAGAGCTTTACAAATTCTAAAAGTTGAAGTGCCCTTATTATGGATTTTAAAAGTGAATGAAAATATTCAGCAAATTTTTATTGTATTGTCTGTGAAAAGCAAGTCGAGTCCACTGAATCATTGACGAGTTGTTAAGAGTCCCAACCGTTTTATGTTGATAAAACATTAATGAAACTTTATCAAAATGATAAATTTGTATTAATGTGTATCACTTGCTGGTCTTTTGACATTGGTCTGGATGAAAATGCAAATACATTTTCCGCTTTTGGAAAGTTAAAAACTCACAAACACTGATTTAAATGAAATCTACCAATTACCAGAGGGGCTTGGAAAAATTAATTGCTGAATGAATTGTTTGGGAATAGGTTAAAAATAAATGTATATTATTAGAAAATGAAAGTGTTTTTGACCTTGCATGCATGCCAAACTGTTGTTTGAGCCACTTATAGTTTTGTACAAAACTACTGTTTTCAAACTGTCATCATTTCAGCAGAAATACCAGATGGAAAATAATAGCTTCAGTCTATTATTATTTTAGACATTGGGAGACCTTGGAGTCCAAAAGTTTGAGAACAACTGCTCTAATAAATAAAAATTTCCAAAAATCAAGCAAGTCAAAAATCAAGGTTAATGGCAGTAATGAAAACTACAGCCTATCTGCTATTTTAAAAACAAAAGGACAAGCCCTCAAACTTATTATGTCACCACAGGTGCTCATCAAGTGATTTCACGGGATCTTCATGAAAAGTCATTATGGATTTTGCATGATGAACCTTTTAAGATGCGTTAGCTTTTTTCACTTTTCAGTTGCGTGCGCACCTCCTTTTCCCAAGCAGAATTCTAGCGATGCGCTAAAGCGAAAGGATAGCTTTACCAAAGGAATAAATATACGTCATGGCAAGATTAAAGTAGATGCTGGTTTATAATTAGCTCCGTCGCCCTCAGCAAGAGATCTCTAGTACATCTTTGCCATCTTGATGGAATGTGGATGTCAGCAGGGTTGGCTGGGAGGAATCGAGCAACCCATCAGCTTAAAGAAGAGTAGATTTTTCACTCACACACCACCATATCTAAAGCTGCGGAGAACTATTAAATGTGTATTTCTAAATTAAGGGCCAAGACTCGAGACACACAGCATGACAACAGGTTGTATTCGCCCACCAGAGCCTGAGCAAAGCAAAGCGTCTGCAGAGAGCGACGCGAGATATGTTCCCTCAGGCCCCGAGCTCCATCAGTCCCGCTTACATTCTCTCCATTCCGACCACTTCCCATCCGTGAGGATCTAACCTCCGTGCAGAGCGTCTCTTAATGAGCTAAAGCATCCCTTCAGTCATCTCCCAATCAGCCCAGTCAAGCCTCTTCATCCTGGCGCTGTCAAGCTGCAGCGGTGGCCCCATTAAACCTCCCAGATGTCTCAGCCCCTCTGTTGATTCTAAATGAATTCATGCAATTACCAGAGTACCCCTTTGCGTCGACAAACATTTTTTGAAAGAGGGTTAGGGGAGGAGGAGAACTTCTTGTAGGACAGGGAGGAGGAAATGGAAAAAAACACCAGCTCTGACATTTCAGGGAATTTCACAGGGATGGCTAATCGAAAGTGATCAGCGGAAGAGTTTAATATTTAACTAGTCAGCGACGCAACCCAAAGTTTCTAATGAAATTATAACTCATGCTTGAAAAGCAAAAGTGCATGTGTTGTGGGAGCCTAAATTATTCAGTCGCCCCATATCTCTGCATTTCTGTTCACCCACAGACAAACGTGGCACTCGCAAGCTTTTAAGAAAGGAGGCAGGCTGTGACGAATGGCATGAGAAGATTACATCCGATCCCAAATTGAAGTGACTTGCTGACTGAATCACATCCAGGAACAACTTAATTGTGTTAATTAATTGATTTCCTTAACTAAGGGACGCGCACACACTTGACAAAATCGCTAAGAATGTGATCTAGCCACAGTCTCGCTAAGCCATTGTGCCCCTTCAGCACACCTGTGACTTTTTATGTTTAAAAAAGTACTAAATGATCAAAAAAGTGCATTAATTAGCTCTTTTTGAGAAAGAGAGATGAGGGGCCCACAATATCTATGAAGGTCGGTAAAATATTTAGGGCGGCAGCATTCATATTAATGGTAACATTACACATACGTCTCGCAAAATTCAATTAGAATTCAACTCAACATCGATGTCAGCCGCTTGTCAGGCATATAAATGTGCCGTAGCTTCGGGTTATGGTGTCTATTTTCATACATTATTTTTCAGGTAGCTTAGCTTTCGGCCACTCAACCACCCTTGCGGCGTTATTCCAACTGAAAAAGAATTACATACTTGATGGGGACTAATTAGATCAGCCCTCACCTGTGAGTCCTCCGGGCTGTTGTATCCTGACTTCCCTAAGGTTAATGTGCACCAACTTTTTAAAGGAGCGCTTGCTTTTTACACTTTTACCGCTCGTATGTGCTTCGAACCGGAAAAGAAAAGGAGATCACAAATCATTCAAGAGCATTCAAGTGGCCAAATGTGGTTTAAACCACTCAAAACAAATGTAACTCCAAGAGCCTTTTTAGAAATGAGGCAATCTGATATGCATAAAGCATAGAATCATAGGTTTGGGCTGCGTGTTAGAAAATGGATTTAAAGAGACAGTTCTCCCAAAAGTAAACCGTTCCAAATCTGTGTGACTCCAACAAAACATAAGAGAAGGTAATTTGAACAAGTGTTTTGGAGGTCAGTGTGGTCCAAGACTCGGAAACAGACATTTAGCAAAAGCTGTTCCACAGAAAGATCAAATGCAAGGTAAAGTATTTCTTTAAAAAAAAGAAAGAAATTTATGCAATAAAGTGTAATTTGCATTCTGTGGTCACACGCATTCAGCTGTTAACTATATAAAACATGACTTGAACAGATTTGGTTTAAAAAGTTTATAGCGATTTCTACAGCTTTACAAGACGACTTTAGAGTGCACTGCTGGCTTGACTTCAGAGAGGACCCATAGTGTGATTCAGATTAATACATTTTATCAATTTTCCTCTGAAATAAAGCAAACAAACCGCTAGCTGTCACTTCCAGAAACATCTGAAGGTTTATCAATCTTAGCTTTTATTTTAAATTAAATTATGTGTTGTTTTTTCTTTATTCCTAAGAAGTACTGAGCTTTGTTTGTGTCATTGCGAGCTTCATAAAACTAATATTAAGTCATAAATGCAGGACCACAGAGAAGCGGGCAGACCAGGGGGCCACACATCGATTTATGAGGGCACATTTGATACTCACTAAGTTTCTAATTGTTACGATGCTGAGAAAAAAAAGAATACCTTTCAAGAAGCTTCTGTTTCATGCACACTGATTAAAGAATGTGTGAGACTTCAGTGACATGGCGGCTATTATTAATTCATTGCAAACAGTGGAATTTGGGTGTGTTACTTTGAAAAATGTTCAAAACTGCTGGCCTGTAATAAAAAAGCAGCGCGTAAAAAAAGAAAAAAAAATCGAACTCATTAACATTTCATTGGCGAATTCTCTTTCATATGAAATATCCCCAATATACGGCTGTCACAATCAATCAGGTGTCCAGAAAAGAGAGTCTGACAAGCGAAAAAAGGGATGGGGAATATGTCAACGGTGGCACTCGCTGTTTCTTCTCTCTGTCATGTTGCCAAAGCCCAATGTTAAGCAGACACCACAGCCAAAAGGAAAAGTGAAGCTTGAGATTCTGACAAAAAAGAAAGAAAAGAAAAAAGTTCATGCCATCCTTCCCATGACAGAAATCTCCAGCTAAGGTTATGTTATCTTTAGAGGCAAGAGAATAGTTCAAAAGCAAGGATTTCTCTCGCATTGAGATCTTTAGGGATGTGTTTGGCAAGAAAACCACTTGGCTCATAATTGTGTAATCGTATGCTTGGTCCCCTGATCCCGCCTGAATTCTCTTACTTTCACCTTGAACTCAACTCTTGAAAGCACGAGTACAGAAGCGAGGGAGAGATGAGGAGGAACTGAGAAGGAAATGTGCATGTGATGCTGCCCCAGAGTGGAATTTGGTACTTGCAAAAAATGTAAAAGAATCACGGATTAAAAATTCAAGACTTCAAACAAGAGAGTTTGCTTAATTACCCTGATGATGAAAAGTTGATTATATATGGAAAAACTGTAAGAGACTGAGGAAGTTCAATCTCACCCTCACAAGCATGATTAGGAAATGGCAGCAGGTGAGTTCGATCATCCTGCAGGTGTCATACTCTGCGTCTCAGTCAGCTCCCTAGTTCAGCAGTCAGGGCCCTTATCTGGACTGTCTCACTCGAAAAGTCTTTCCTGTGCACTTAAAACACTTGCTCCCTAAAAAAAAATTGTGTTATTATTATTATATGTCAGCATAAGCACATCTAGGCAGGTGTAGTTAAATATATGAGTGTAAATGTGTAAGAGCATGTAACAGAACAGTGTTTTTAAAAAGCATAAAAGTAATATAAAGAAGCCTGGGTGCTGTATGTTGAAGCTGTATGTGGTTAGGATTAGGGTTAGGGTAAAAACTGTTCTAGCGTGTAGTGAGCCAGATCTGTTTACATGACACACTGATTTATGATCACAGGAAGTTGATTGAGACAGGAAGTCAAAATACATGCTTTCCCTTCCCCTTTGCCATTGCAGGTCCTGATTTTGCTGTGCTCGACATGTTCTAAGTCAACATATTTGTTGACCCTGGAACAACATTGGGATCAGATTTGAAGAACCATTTAATAGTTTTTGTGAAGTTTAGGCTTACAATCACTGCTTGTACACCAGTGTCATTCTTCTATAATTAAATCAGATTTTAGGCATTGCTGATGGATGTAGAGATATGATCTGGACGAAATTTTTGGATTAAAATGTTCCACAAAATATGCTGACCTTGGAACACGTTGAACTCAGCAAAATCAGGACGTGCTTTTGCCCTCTTTTTCATTCTCATTCTATTCTGGTGTCTTTTTAATATGCTCTAACCTTTATAAGGCCTTCCAATTATGGTTTTGAATGATCTCCGGTCTACCATTAACATTATTAACGTTAAATTTACTTTATTATTAACATAAAATTTCTTAATTTACTCGTAAATTACTTATTATGAGGAACGTTGGTATCTGAACAGGAAAAATCTTTTTAAAACTATTAGTCCAAAAGCAGCGGCACTGTGCAGCCAACCAAAAATTTTAAATATCAAAATTCTGGAAACGTTTCACATTAGTGTCCGAGCTTAATTCTAGCATGTTAGCTAATGCTTTGTTTGTACCTTTAGTATGATCACATGACTATGTCTCCATCCTCTGACCTCAACTAAAGAAGCAGACAAGGTGCATGGAAGCAGGTATCAAGCGTGCACCAGGAAGTTGATACACTCTCATGCCCAGTGGGCAAGTATTATTCCTACTGTATATCATTATGGGTGAGTTGTCCTAATTAGCACAAGGGCAGAATAATGAATACAACTCCATTAATCAAAAGGTAATATATGTAAAAGCAGTACTTTTGGCCTTGGGAGAAGCTGCTAAAGGTAGACAAGGAGAATAAAATCAAAGGAGGACAAAAAAAAATGTTCCTCCAGCGGTGAATATTGCTTTAATATTCATTTATACACCATTTCTTGTATTGAATATACACAGCTTACTCTGTGCTGCTTCATTAGGTCGTAAGCAAAATAGAAAAAGTAAACGGAGTATAAAACAAGCTCTTCGCTCACCATTCTAAATTAGAACCCAGTGGTTGATGAAGATTTAAAAGTAGCACTGTTTTACAGTTTGTGGGTAGATTTCTTTATGTTTTTGAAAAAGTCTCTAAGGCTATACTAAACTATAAATAAAACGGTAATTACAATTTAAAATAAAATGAAATAGAAAATGTATTTTTGAACAAAACGTGATTTATTTAAAAATAACTTTTTATTTATGAAAAAGTTATTTTTATTATTCAGGAGATATTACTTCAGTCTTCTGTTTCATATGATCCTTCAGAAATTATTCACAGTTTTGCAATTTGGTGCGTAACGTTTCTTATTATCAATGTCAAAATGTTGTTCTGCTAAATACTGAAAACCACAACGCTTTTATTAGCATGCTTTATCAGAATAGCATTTATTTTAAATAGATGAATAAAGACATTGATTAATATAAAACGTATGTTCATGTAACATTAAATGTTAACTTTATTTTGAGTTTGCATAATTGTATTCAAATCCTCAGTTTGTCTCGTTTTTATTTCTGCCGTGATTATCAAGATTAAATAACCTGGCATTAAAAACAGATGTGTGAGAAGTTTGATGACAATGAAGCTTTTAAACATAGCTTAAGAAATCAGACCTGAAATCATGTTGTTTAATTAAATTGTAGAAATTTCGTGTTCCTGCTTAGCTTGCAAAAAGGAAAAAAAGGGGCAGCACGATGTCATTTAAGTTTTACTTTACCTTTAGTCTTCAGAGGTTTGTAACCCGTTTTCTCATTTCAATGCTTTGCAAGCCTTGCCGGTTGCTGATGTTGTTGGAGACGACTATCCATGTCATTTTGACGCTATAAAAAAATTGTATGTGTTACAATAAACAGTTCACAATGTCCAGATACGTTCTGAGGCCTCTCTGTACGTGTCTATGTATGTAATGCCTGATGTCTTTCCTATCCAAAAAAGCTGAATTAAAACGAAAGAAACCACTTTAGCGGCAGATTTGTTAGCTCAGCCCATAAGCCTCTCAGACTCTTGTGCTTGTGCTATCACTTCGCTCCCGATTACAGTAGGTGTAACGCACAGGACAATGCCTCAAATGTAAGCATCAACCAGAAGTGTCTCTATGTAGGTCATGAGGCGCAGATGGAGGCAGATGACACAGTGATGGTGGCGGGTAGAAATGTTTGAGAAAGCACTCAAGTGATCTCATTTTCCGAGGCTGCCACAACAATCTTCGCTACAGACTGCTGATTCCTCTAGTCTCCCTTTTTTGATACATTTGCACCTCCAAATCCAAAGTGAACATACTCGCACCCTCTCAATGTCTTTCCATCTCTCTTTCTCTCTCTCTCTCCTTCCCTCACTCTCTAGCACACATATACATTATGCCGCTCTGACATGGATGGATGGTTTTAAAATGCTTCTATGGATGTAAAAATAAACTTGCGCCGAGTGAAAGCTGCAAATGTTTTTTTATTTTAAAATGAACACGGAAAGAGACGAGAGAGCCGAAGATACTAGCTACGGTGGGAAAATGTGGCGTTAGGTTTTATCGTAAAGCTCAGAGCACTTTTCACTGAGGAAAATTCGAATGCAGTTCTTTTTAATGCGAGATTCATGTGTGTAAATTATGCACATGCGTGTGTGTAGTTATTGCTTGTTATTTTTTTAAAAAAGATCGTGTTTAATTTTCTTTATTTCAAATGATCTGAAAACTGATTTAAGTTAGAACAATTCTTAGCTTTTCAACACCAAAGTGTTTTGTTTCCGTCATAATAATGACATTTATTTAGAATTTCCTATCAGCAATTCATAGCCAATATTTTTTCTTTGACCACTTTCCGTGATCGTAAACGTATAACACTTCTTAAAATAAAAAAGAAAGTCAATAATCCGTTCTGTGTGCTCTGTAATGCACTGAGACTATCTCCACATATGATCTTCAATATTCATATTATGGAAGAGGAAACAATAGAAAAGACAGAATGAGGCAAGTGGCTTGTGTTTCAACCTGACACCTCTCTCAGCACTTAAAAGATGACAGCCCTCTCCGTATCTATTTTCTTATTCTATCTTATCAGTTACATTTAACGCCTTAACGAGAGGAGAAGCCGCACGTATCAAAGTAGCACTTTTGTCATATAGCATTAGAGTACCTCTTCTTTCTTTTGGTTATCCTCCCCCTGATCACAGATTGTTTTCCAGCAGGTAGAATGAAAGACACTGATTAAAATATGAAAGGTGCATGTTCTTTGTGCTCACTGACGGCTAATTTCTAAAAAGTGCGCCACCTTCTCTCTCATTTATACACGTTGCCATTTTCCCTTTTCTTTCACTGCTTACCCCCCTACAAGCTGTCACTTTTCCTAATTTAACTTGAACCAGTTTTTTTTTTTTTTTTTTGATAAAAGTTAGTATGTTCTTCAGGTAAATAGATGCCCAAGTAACATGTGAAACTGTCTATGTCGGAAAGAACCAAAAAGAAACTAAAGTACTTTACAAATGAGAAAAGAAGAGGTCAGTGTTTTCTGCTCTTTACCTTTTTCCGGTAGGCTTAGTTCAATAGACCACTTTTCTGTTTTTGCCACTCAACACTGCATATTCAAAAACAAAGGTCAGAAGGCTAAGGGACGAGGTGACTGGCGCGAAAGATTGCCGCGCATCGGAGCGTGACGTCATTGTAAATCGCGCGTGTGTTTTTTTTTTTTATCGCTTTTTAATCGATACTCTATTTAAAAGTTCATAGAATACATGAAAACGGATAGCAATCTCGGACAGCGAGTACATGTGTGCATTTTTGTTATGTCTATATATTTCATCCTTTGCTTAAGTCATGTTTACGTTTTCAAAAATGCATTTGCATATTAACATTACTAAATACTTATAAGTCTCATTATACAAATGGTCACATGTGGCGCTTTTTACGACCATTGTTCCGCTGTCAAACATTAGGTCCCACACTAAATGCCTCTGCTGTTCCGTGACAGTTCGCTAGATGGGGCTATAAGTCTTTTATTGTTGAAGAAAATCATCAAAAGAAGAATAACTAAACGTTAACGTCTCAATATGTTAAGTCCTGGTCATATATAGTTTCCAGCCTTTCCCCTAGTTTATTATTTGTTTCTTGTGTTTGGAGACTACAATGTTTTTAATCAGTTACTGTAAACTGTAAAACCTTAAGTGGTTTCGGTGTACTTTGGGTTACAAGCATTTTCTGGTAGGACTGTAGGCCTGAGTGACTTGAGAGAATGAGATAATGAAATGTGGCCCCTTTAAACACCAACTAACCAGGTCAAACTCTAATATCAGTTCACCACCCTTATCTAAAAGTAAAACAGCAGCATGCCATGGGAACACCAATTTTTATGTTATTTTCTTTGGCAATACACAAAAAGGAAAAAAAAAAAATATGTCAACGTAACATAAAATCAAATTAAGACTAATGTGCAGAAAAAGAGCAATTAAAAAAATTGTTTATGTTCCTGCCCATTTAAGGGTTGATTCATGTCCATTGCCACAAGCTCACTTCTTTAATTTTTTTTCTATGTGCGCATAAAGAGAGAGAGAGAGAAAAAAAAAACATCTAAAATTCTGACCTAGCAGCATGCAGTATGTGTTGCTTTGTTTGCTTTGTTTTTCTATTCTGTTCTCTCTTTTTCATACACATATCATACATGCAATCACTCTACAGATCACTTGGGGATTTTTTAAGAGAGCACTTCACAGTAAGTAGAAGCTGTTGGGTTGAAGGAAACGATAAGAGATCGATGCACGTACAGCTCTATGCCTCAAAGGTGAATCCCAGTGTTTGGATGTGATTCACACACATTCATTATATGGAGCATCAGAGGGGCTTATATCAAATACAATAAGAAAGGCAGAGACTAACAGATGTGAGAGGCTGTCCGCTGGAACTGAGGCCATCCTTCTCAATATGTACAAAGGAGGCCAAGCTTTATCTTCATCAGTAGCCCATGCAAGCACACATACGGACTCCTCATTCTTCACCACCATATATGCAAAGACAGAAAGATAGGCAGACAGACAGACAGACAGACAGACAGACAGACAGATAGATAGATAGATAGATAGATAGATAGATAGATAGATAGATAGATAGATAGATAGATAGATAGACAGATTAGACAGATAGATTGGATAGATAGGACTGCTGATTTTGAGAGACAGGAACAAGCAGAGCCAAACTGCCCACCTGAGGAGGCATGAGCATAAAAAGCCAGTATAGACAGCTGTGTTACATAACTTAGTAGACTGAGTGCCCTCAACAGGCACTAATCTCCCTGAGCTCCTTGTGCTCAACTGTGCGGTTCAGAAATCTGCTTTCTCTGCCAGTAGAAAATGAATACATCTTAATAGCACGCTCAACCTTAACAGGTTTCTCATTGACCATGACATTCCCAACTATTTCCTTCTTCAATGACAACATATTGACTTACAGCTTGGTCCTTTCATGACTGAATAGCAGTGGTGAATATGCCTTGAACAATAGCATTACAGCCGATAATTGTATGTTCTAAAAACATTTTCCTGATGTTATTTCTGAGAGTTATTGGTTATTTATCTGAGAGTTATTGGTTATTTAGCTTTGAAAGTTTTATATAATACCTTCTATAAAACCTTCTATAAATACGGTTAACATGTTGTGTTCCAGTCATTTTGATTCGGAGAGGTATTGTTTTCTCCCCAAAAAATGTACTAAATGTAATTGCGTTGAAGTAAAACTTGCAGACTTTGCTACAAGGCATAACAACTTGCCAAAGAGATCTTATGCACGTCAGTTTTTTAAGGAGCATTGCCAAAATGATCCACATAATGCTTTTTTTCACTCAAAACTGAGTTACGTAAGCTGTCAGTTCCAAAACTAAATGCAAAACCTATGCTAATTGAAAGAATAGAACATGATAAGAAGATTGTATCCGATGTTTGGTTATAATAGCAAGCCATTTTTAAAAAGAACGGGAATTTTTGACTGGGAGCAACTAATTAGGTGAAGGATTTTCAGCACAACAGCACAAAGGTTAAAACAATCAAGTGTAAGAAAGCTCACATAAGTAAAACAAAGTTCAAATGGTTTGAATACGTGAACATTTTAACTCATATTCATGAAGCCGCTTTTGAATGCTAAGTATTTGACCGTGCTAAGTGTGCTTTAATCCTTACTACAGGAGGTGTTTCAGCTGATTCGGCGGACGGCGCAGTTGGCCAAGTCTCTGTTTTCACACTTGAGGAGTGTGTGTCACGTCCTCTGAGCAGTGAAAGACAGAGATCAGAGGTCAAACCCATTATGGAGTTAGAGAAGGACAGTGACATCCACTCGGCTAGGGATGACAAGGCCTTTGTTGCTATGGGAACAGAGGGTAAGAGGTCTGTCCTTGCTGAACTGTTCAGAGAGCCTGGGGACCAACAAACATGTAGTGGACCACATCCTCTGTCCTTTCAAAATCAAGCTGTCTTGTACTCTGATGGACGTTTTGAATGTCAGCAAAGGTTTTGAGGCTGGCTTTGTTGGCCTGAACATTGTATTACCCTGGTCTCGCTGGAATAAAAGACACGAATGGAGATTTCGGTTTAATTCTACGTAGGGGTGTATTAAACACATGTACGTAACAGCACATTATAGTCCACAGACAGGCGGATGTTGTTTTTGGTGTTTCAGTGTAGACACGGTGTAGGATCCAAGACATGGATTGAATCTGTATTACATGTGTAGTGGGCTGAAGTGTTAGTCTGGGCTCAGGCCATCAATTATGAATAGAGATATACAACCGAGGCTGCATGTCACTGGATTTCTCCAAGAGGAAAAGAGAAACACAAGTTTGCCATTCGCATAAATGGTTAGAAACACAATCGTCTAGGCTCTGTTTTTGAGCTAAACACGTCTTTGAACCGCTGGCCTGTCATTCTCGCTTAAGACGCTCTCAAGCTGATAGCAAAGATGCATTATGTGATATCGGTACGTTCTGAGCACACAGTAGCAATCATATGTGAAGAGAGTGAAAGCAGAGAATACTCATGATCTAATTCATTCCTGTGTTTACTCACACATTTGTCTATTCTCACAAGGAGACATCCTCTGAACAATTCAGTAATAGCTTGATTTTTTTTTTTTTTTTATTCAAAACTCCTGCGTATTGCCCTCCAGAGACAAAAAAGCAAACAGTCATGGAAATGTTTATGGTTGTTCCTATCAGATATACCTATGCTGGAGAATAACAATAAGACCTGCTACTGTAGGGACAGCGTTACACTGGGTTGAGGAACATAAAGGAGGTTAACCTGCTCTTGAAGCTTACCCAGGGGAATACACACATCATGAGCTTTTTTCACTTTGATTTTGATGCACTATTCATTTGTAAAAGAGAAGAACGGGGAATAAATTGGTGGAAATGTACATTAATGTTTATAAGCAGCCTCCTATGGTCTCCAAGCCTGCATTTACATGGTCAAAGTGCTGTGAAAACGGTATTATCATGAAATATTATTAAACAGTAAAACAACTGTTGAATTCATACAAAAATAAAAAATACAATTTATACCTTTGATGTCAAAGCATTTACTTGAAACATGAATGTCTTTACTGTACATCAGTCTTTAGAATATATACATGATTTTCAATGTATATTCATGTTTAAGGAATATTTACCAGCATTCTTCATAACTTATTTTATTTTCAGCATATAAGAAAGAAACTCATACATGTTTGGAACAAGATGAGGGTTAGAAAAATTGTGGCATTTTCATTTTTAGGTGTATATTAAGCTAAAAAAGAAGCAAAAAATTTAATATAAATAAACAAATTACTAACCCCTATTGAACAATTTTGACAGTAGCGAAATTATGATTATTTTTCAATTACTGCTGAAATATTTAATATTTCTACTAATGTATTTGTTTACTCCTCAAGTGCATACTATAACGGTTTAGCCTATACATACATGAGCATTTTGTATTTAGCAATGTATTATGAAAAAGTCTGCTACATAAGTTCATCTACCTGAGAACCGGGTGCTCATGGTCTTCAAACCAAGGGGAGCATATCCCAGTGATATTTCCAAAGGTCACTATCATTATTGTTGCCTAGCAACCTGGAGCACAAACTGTAGATATACACATCAATGGCTTAGAGGGCGCGTGATGAAAGTACTCTAACTGCTCAAATGACTGATAATGTTTCCAGTGAAGCAGCACGCGCATTCTTTCTTTTCTATGGGACATTCAGTGATGTTTTCGTGTTTACATTCGACCGATGTTCTGCTCGCGATCCGTTTGTAACGACCTGCTGGAAACAGTTTTCCAGATATCAAAAAGCTTTAGAGGTTCCTCCTGCAGCCCGCGTTGCATTAAACTTCTGATCGTAGCATTACCAGCTGCTTTGAATGCTTCAAATGCTCAGAATCCTTAGAAGCGTTTTATGCTGTTCTCCAAAGCATAGCATCACGGTGTTCCAGCGCCGGTTCTGATCCGCGACGCTCCCCCTGCGCCGAGTGCGATGGATCTCCCCGGCTGCTCTGTAGGGGAAGGCGGGTTGGATAAGGTGATTCATTTCAGCCTCACCGTCTCTAAACGATCGACCATCCAGCAGCGCTTGAGAGTTCATTACGGCTTTCCAACACTCAAGACAAGAGGAAAAATAGTTCGATACGATAAAAGGAATAAGAAACGGACATCGCAGACCTGTGGAAATGAAAAACACGATCTGTTAACATCTTAAAAGCTACAATTCTCTTATTTTCTCAGATTCTGGCCTGACAACACGCACTTGGCGATCAACGGTTTATTGCGCTTTTATTAATCACTGAGGCGTGCATGGAGCGTCGAGTCCCAATTCATACACTTGTTTAGTCAATTTAATTAGACAATTAACCCCAGTGGTAGCAGCCACGCTGTTGCTCTCACCGCTGTGTCGAGCATCTCTGTGTTTTGGACTACCGGCTATGAAATTGTCCGGGGGAACACAAATCAATACAAGATCAACATGTTTCAACTAATGTTCACAGGGAGGAGTGAATCTCTCAAATCAACTTAGACACTGTTTACTTTAGATAGTTTCCCACGGCAAAAAGAAATACCCAGAGCTTTGAGCAGAAGCAAAGATTTGCAGCGATGGAGGAAATTAAAACGTGCTCTGTGATTGAATTCGCATATGTACGATTACAGAATTATAAACTAACAAAGTTAGCGCACTCTTTTCTAGTTTAAATGTAAATGCATCTCGTTAGAAGTTAACCTATTAAGTCCAAATTTGACTACTTAAATGAATAATACTAGTAATTAATTTAACATTGCTTATTTATTGATTGTATATGTATTAATATTTTAATGATGGTAAATAGGATTCTTATTAATTTATACTCCGTTCTTTTTTTTTATCATATTTTAATTATTTGGCTAAATAAAGTTTGCTGATGTGGATAAGACACTACTCAAACTTTTACTTTATGCCTTCTGCTGAATAATATTGTTCAGAAGTTTGGGGTCGGTGATTGATTGGCGGATTGGTGTATTAAATTATTTTTTAAATCAGAATTATAATGAAAACAATTATATTGTGAAATCTTTTTAGAATTTGAGGAAAACTTTTCTGCATCAATATATTTTTAAAATACTATTTATTTCTGAGATGAAAAAGCGGAATTTTCAGTAGACATCAGTCTTCAGTTTCACATGATGCTTCACAAATCATTTTAATGCTGGTTTGCTGCTCAATAAACATTTTGTATTTGAATTAGCAATGTTAAAAACAGTTGTGCTACATTTTCAAAAGCACAGGCTTCACCCTCGTATTTGATCAGTGCTTCCCAGTGAGCTCCTTCAGATAAAAGGCCTGGTGCTGAAGAGGTGTATATCTCACTCAATGGAAGATAAGGAGGAGTGTGTCATACAGTGAAGCCTCTGTGGTTAACTGTACGGCATTCATCCTTAGAGGTGACCTCTCAGCACCTCCCTCCCGTCTTCAGCTGTAAAAAGCCATCGAAGGAGGGGCATAGCAAGTGTAGATGCTCCCGAGCATTGATCAGATAGGAAGCTGCTCTGCTGATGATCCATCAACAGGACTGATCATCAACAGCCCATCCTCATATTTTACCTTTAAAATCCGTTTTCCAGATTTGAAACCATTCCCTTAATGTCTGATTTTGCACATTGTCCTAATAGTTTTTTTCCCTGGTATTTTGTTTTAACAGTCTAGCCCAAAAAACACATTTTCTCTTTCTTATAATCTTTGAGCTGAAGTGACCACACTTGTGTAACCAGTCTGCCAAACAGAGGAAACCAGCAGTGATTTAGCAAACAAGCGATCAATCAATGGTGCACTGAAG
This sequence comes from Puntigrus tetrazona, assembly GCF_018831695.1. NCBI lineage: Eukaryota > Metazoa > Chordata > Actinopteri > Cypriniformes > Cyprinidae > Puntigrus > Puntigrus tetrazona. Next base: position 17,943,555 of record NC_056699.1, read on the forward strand.
CATGTAACACATGCCAGTCAAAACCTATTAAGTTCAAAGGGTCCCATTTAAATTCCACTTGAGTAGGCTGACCCTGTGGCAAGCAGCCAGACATGCCAGGGCTCAAAGGACAGTGGCCAGCATGAGGAATAAACACAAAGATTATGGGCATTTACCAGATTATCAAGCATACACAGGGCCTTTTATCATATGGAAAATGCTGGAAATTCTCTTGGAATTTTTGAAATACTATACTTGGTAATAATGATGTCTTATATTATGGAGGATACAATCATAAAAGGAAGAAATCTTTTAAAATAATAATAATAATAAGAAGAAGAAGAAGAAGAATAAAAACTAAGAATAAAAATAAAATAATATTTTCTTTGGTGTTTCAAAATAATAATAAAAAAGATTCTACAATTATGTATGTCAAGTGGTATAACTAAAATGCTTTCCTTGCACTTGCACTTTAATAAACTTGTAAATAAAAGTAAAAAATAAATAAAAGAAATAATAAAATATTTTGTATTTATCAGTTAAAAGTGAGTTCATTCATTTTGCAAGAAATAACAATATAAGAGAGTTAAAATGTAATTCTTTAAATAATTTCAGTGATAATATTCTTAAACGTCCCATGTTGTCAGATCTGGAATTTCTTGTCTTTTTTCATCATAAGTGAGGTCTAGAGGCTAAGTAATTGTCATATAAGTTTTTAAAACAGTCAATCCACAGTAAACTGCACACGGCCTGCATAAAGTAGCTGTGATTTTTCACGAGCCGTTGTGACTTCCATAAAAACGTGACATCCGATCTACTCAGTCACCACCGCCTTCAGTCACCACCCAAACACCGCCCACTGTTCTTTTGACAAACCCCTAGACATAGACGACATTGCGTTCATGACATTTCTAAGCAACAACAACATAGAAACACGTCTTTAACAAATTAAACCAGATAGGTAGATCTGTAAAGTCACAGTCTCACTCCAAGATAAACAGGATTGTTACTATGAGATGAATCACACCTAACATGTATAGTATCAATCATGCTGTCAGTTCCATCAGGCAACTATTTTTATGATTAACGTATACATAAATTGTCAGTTTGTTGTTTTTGCACACGTGTGTAATAACAATTTTGATAATCTGAGGCCATATTACCTCAAATCTGACATTCAACATTTCAACTAGATGATATTTTAATTTCCTTGTGTAGATCTGAACTGGTTTGTATGAGCAGCCCTTTGTTTTGCCTCCAGCTAGCCTGGACATGACGTCAATTCTTTTGATTGGCCTAACCTTGCGTCATTTAGAGAACAACATGCCAATCACAAGAGAGGCTCATGAATATTAATGAGACAGGCAAAAACTGTAGTATATATTATACATTCTCATAACAATACATTCTTAGCTATCAGCTAAAGCAGTGATAAGTGCTAAACAATACACGATGTAGTGTGTGCATAATGTCCTTCAGGTGAGTGTGTGATTGGTGACAGCTGTGTGTATGGAATCAGTGCAATGGCTGGTGGGAAATGCAGTCCGTGGTGCGAGAGTGAGAATACGGGAGAGTGACATCTGGTGGTCAGTGACACCAATTTAAATATGAAGTGAAAAACATAGTTCAAGTTCAAGAATTTACATCAGTATTGTTTTTTTGGTTTTTTTTTATCAAAGAATATGCAGTTTTGTAAAAATCTCTTTGAACATAGCGTTGGATGGGTGGCCTTTGAGTCACAAAAGATAGCCGAAGATCACGCCAGAACGCTGCAAAAAGTTATTTTCAAGAATTAGCATTTCATAATTCAATAAGGCTATATCTAAATATCAAATTTCTAAAGTAATTACAGTTGGAACAGATCAGTACCAAACAGAACAGTCTGTCATCAGCCAAAAGGTGTAACAAGGTAATTTTTTATGAATAAAATGTTAGGCCTTTTTTTTCCCAGACAAAAAAGATCAAAGGGCCCGTCGTCGATCTACTTCCCAAATGTTAACCTTCACAATCTACGATAAAGTGCTTCCCGCTGTCTGATTAATGCAAAGAACTCAAGGTATTGTGTGTGTACTTTCATTGTACTTTTTAAACCCTGAGCACTTATCATGCAGTCCATGGTCCTGCTCACGCAGAGAACACTCGCATTGCTTGAAGCCCCAGAGGAACGTGAAAAGTGTTCAGTGATTTACATCACATGATACACAAATGCATCACACACTCGTCTTCTTATTGATGCCAACCCCATAAACACATGCACACACACACACACACACACACACACACACTGTGTCACACGCTTGGTGACACGGAATGAGAGGCAGCCCCACTCTGTGTTAGTGGAACACAAGAATGAAGGGAACAGAAGAGAAATGAGCACTTTGAGTCAAAGAGGAGCTTGGGGCGTGCTGCGGGCGAGTGAGCAGTCAGAGAGAGGCTTGGCAGCTCAACGCGCCTTCTGTTGACAGCTCTCAGAGAACAGCTAAACCTAATGGCAAGAGATGGGCCCGCAACTGCTCACTTCCCTGCATTGGCTTCCTCCTTTGCGACATTACACTGTGACACTCAGTGCATTAGTAAATATGATGCCATCCATATTTCAGCACTAGGGTTTTATAAAAATTACTTTCGGTGAAAGTAAATTTTATGGTTCAAGTTGCCAGGAGTAACTAGTTACATGCATTACCGAATATCGAACTGTAACCTATTACATTTACTGGAACTGAATTAGTTACTTATAAAAAAAAAAGGTAATGATTACAAACAGGATATGATGTAAAATCTGTCTGTAAAAAGCTAGGATATGTTGAATAAAATGAATTTATAAAATAAACAGTATAAATTTAATTTTAAATACTTGAGATGGTTTGAATTGCTACCATCTTACAAGATTACAGATATATGGATAAAAGTATTTTTAAAAAAAGTGTCACTAAGAGACATACCGGATGGATTAAGAAAAAACAACAACAACAACAACAACAACAACAAAACAAAGCAGAGGAAGACAAGAAACTTTCAATGCAGATCATAAATAATATTTAAATAAATAATGTGATTATTGTTGCATATTTGTTTTGTTGATAGACAGATTGCTATTTATTTTTTTATTACTTTTTTTGTCAAATAATATTTTATATACCCACTTTATATTAGCTGACCTTAACTACTGTGTACTTACATTTAAATAAATAATTTGGTACTTATTGTGTACATACATGTTTTTACATTGTACTTTCGCTTTTTTTTATTTTAAATACCTACATGTACTTATCTATAATACATTTTTGTACTTGCAAATTAACAATAAACTATGACGTGATTTTTGGGGTGCAAACTGAAATCTTACCTGTTTCATGTATAACTGAACTTCATGAACTTGAAACTGCCGGACAATCAGTTTAAGCAGCTTAGTGAAAAGTTACCAATTATCTCTGTTTAAATGGAGTCATAAACCAGGACTATTATTGTGTAACCACAGAGAGTATAACACTTAGTCATTAATCTGATGGACTGTGAATCAAAGTTAAGTACTCATGAGCTCATGTTCTTAAACCATCTTCATCGACACTTTTCCAAAAGAAATGATCATTAAACCTTAATATATGTGCTTTACTATCCTGGTCCTGTGGATTCTGTGATTTGATTCAGATCATCAGATTTTTAGGAGACAGCTCTATGAACCGAACTGAACGTGTCAGAATAAGAAAGCATAATATACATAATATGTACGTTCCCCTGACCAGGATTGAGAACCGCTGTATTTTACAGCATAACATTAACATTAACATTACAGCATAACCAGGTGATGAATGGAATTACAAACATTACTGAATGCACATAACCCCTTCATGTAAAGCACATTTTGCCTGAATTAAATGAAATGTGTGGTGGAGCTCACGATGATCCCCATTTGCCCTCGCAACTGTGCCTGGCCCAGACTTGTGCTTAAAGAAGACAGAAACAAAGAGCTTGTCCCCCTGTCATCCTCTGGCAGCTGGAGAAAAGGATGACTTTGATGGGGAATGTTGGGTGGCGTCCCACCAGTGGGAAAAGAGAGAGGAGTGCAGCCAATCTACTGTATGTACTGCACCAGACCCCCGAAAGAGTGATTACACTAAAGCCCCCCTCTTCTCCCCCTAAGGCCATAGAGAGAAGGTCTGGAGAGTGTGTTTGAGTGAGTCTGAGGATGTAATGTACATGATGTGCTATAGGTTTCATATTCACTTCATATACACCAGAAACACAGCGCTATCATCTATCTATCTATCTATCTATCTATCTATCTATCTATCTATCTATCTATCTATCTATCTATCTATCTATCTATCTATCTATCTATCTATCTATCTATCTATCTATCTTTTCAATTCTATTATAATCAATCCTTTTTTAACCCCCTCCAAATAAAGTCTGCTCTTTTGAACCATTTTAAATGGCTCTAAACCATTTAAGTGTGTTTATGTGTGTAAATATATATAACATATATATATATATATACACTATATATATATATATATATATATATATATATATATATATATATATATATATATATATATTTAATTTACTTCTAATTATCATTTCATTTTTTTTATTCTATCTATCTATCTATCTATCTATCAATCTATCTATCTATCTATCTATCTTTCTTTCTATCTATCTATCTATCTATCTATCTATCTATCTATCTATCTATCTATCTATCTTTCTTTCTATCTATCTATCTATCTATCTATCTATCTATCTATCTATCTATCTATCTATCTATCTATCTATCTATCTATCTATCTATCTATCTATCTATCTATCTCAATTTAATTATTCATTCCATTGTTCTGTTATTCTTTAGTTTGGTCTGTCTGTTCCATTTTTAATTCCATCCTCTTTTTTTAAAGTCAAGCCATTTCAAAATAAATTAATAAACAAATAAATGAGCTATTTTAGTTTCCCCTCTCTCCGGTGTTCCCTCTTCTCCATTTGCAGAAAGAAATACACTTTGCAAATTATTCAAATGGCCCAGCTAAAACTATTTCAGCATTACGGTCCAGCTGTGTTTTAGAGGGATCATTCAAACGTATGAATCAACATCGCGGGGAAACAATACGTACACGAGGCGTTCGTTCCTCTAATAACGACGCGCGTTCGGCGCTGACGAGCAATAATACATTTATATATTTCTTTATGTAATGCTTTTAATAAACATTCTATCAGAGGAAACCGAATCAACGTGGGCAGAAAGAATGAAAGGAAATCAATTAAAACGAAGTCACGGCTCTGGCTAGCGAATTGTCGGTGGCAGTTATTTGATATAATATAGTTAATATTCTCGCTGGGTAAATTAACGCAATTTTGCCGGAGTAGATGGAGTGCGGCAGGAGTGGGGGAAGTACGAGAGCTCCCTCAAGGCCGGACTAATAAGCGCTTTTGAGTAAACAATAGTCATTGCTGACCGCTGAGCCATGGAGAGCCACACGGGGCGAAAATAATTAAAGCTCGGCCGCCTCATCCAGTCTAGAGTCTTATTTCTGTATTGCGTGGCTCTCTCGGTTTCCACAAACATCCCTAAAATGCAGTCCTTCTTGTGTGTGTGTGTTGCTCGCGCGGTCGCTGCTCGTTTGTATTGTGTCACTCTACTATTGATTCTCAGGCGGCTCTGGCGAAAAACAGAAAGGCTGGTGGGCGGGGCAAGTGCCAAAAGGCAACCTGGGGGGCGGTACTTAAGGTCAAAACATATTGTTCGCCCTCGTTCCCAGTCTGCAGGCTGCCTCTGTTTTGATTGATGGAGGGGAAAAGTGGGATTTGGGGGAGAGGTAAAGAATACAGCAGCAGCAGCGGCTGGCCTATGTGTTTATTTACAGGCGAAACTGATTATTGGAATGATGAAACAATGCTTTGTTCTCTAGCTATTGGTTTAGCGGACCAGCGTTTCCCAACTCTGTTCCTGGAGGCACACCGACACTATACATTTTCCAACTTTTCCTAATCAAACACACTTGAATCAATTCATCGGCTCACCAGCTCACACATCAGCTCACTCCAGGACCAGAAATATATCGGTCAGATAAGGAATACATGTCCACTGTTGGTTAGCCTCCAGGAATTCAGGGTTGGGAAACACTGCAGTAGACTATACACTGATTAGGCTACATTAAATTTTAAAAAGTTTCGGGACAGTAAGGTTTTTAAGAGAATTAGAATTAAGAAATAAATGCTTCTATATTTTTGCAAAGATGCATTTTTATTAAAGTGTCAGTAAAAAATAAAAAGTTCTATATTAAATTCAGTTCATTTAAAATAAATTACAAGGTTTTTAGCATTAATAATAATAATATAATATATATATAATTATATAATATAATAATAATCATCTGACACTGGCAACTGGAATAATGGCTACTGAAAATTCAGCTTTGACATTCCAGAAATGAATAAAAGATTTAAACATTTAAAAAATTTAAATACTGTTTTTCTGTATTTTGCAGTGTTATTGTATATTCACAACCTTGATGTGCATAAGAGATTTCAGAGTAAAGCGTGACACAGTGGACCATAATTAAGACACTTAAGAAAGAGCTCACAGTGGGCAGATGGGCTTCTGAACTGAATCCAAACACACTGCAGGAAGCTTCAAAACTGCCAAAGGGACATTTAGTGGAGCAGGCAAAGTCAGGAGATAATGTTTTAAAGCACAACATCTGTTTGTCGAAACATTTATTGCAAATTATGCAAATTGGCTTTTCATTATTTAAATAAATCCAGCTGCATTGAGTACATCTCAACATCTAGTAAATATCCTGTTATCTTCATCTCCATAACACACACACGTAAATATATAATTTGCCCTTTTTTTTGCCTTTCAGCTCAAAACCCTACTTTTCTAAAAGGCTGAAGGTTGTGTGCTGAGGTTCTTGGCACATTTCTCAAATGTTGCCCCATCAGCCTGCCTCTGCAAAACACATCAGAAAGTTATGTAAGTATGTGCACTCGGTGCCTGGAGCTAAGCACACTGGAATTTCTCAAACGTGTGATGTACAAGTGACGTGCAAACATGAAAAGATGTGGGTAAAAAAAAAAAAAACGAAAAGGGGGAAAAAGAGAAAATCGAACCAAAAAAAAAGAGCTCAGAATGGGCAATACATAACCACAGGCGATGAGGCAAACCAATATTTTCTACTTACAAATTGTGTTCTCTTCCCCCCCTTGTGGATCCATCCCCGTAAACGTATTGCAGACAGACAGCACGAGGAGATCGGAGAGAAAGAGGAATAGTGGGAAAGAGGTGATGAACAGAATAAAGCAGCATTTCATACCATCCCAGGAGCGCTGAAGCTGAAAGAAGTGAGAGAGGAAAGCGAGACAGACAGTAATGAGTGTAAGCTTGTTGAAATTTGCTCCAATTCTTTAATCAAGGTCTTTTGTTTACATGCCCTACAGAATTTTTTAAGTATTGACAATAGTGAGAATATAGTGGCAGCAGGTCCTTAATCTCATAAACTTAAACATAAAATGAGGCCAAAATGGTTTAGTGATTTGCCTTGTAGGAGCTGCGTTTCTTGCTTTATATTTCACTCTGACAGTACTATGCTACAAAGAATCAATACCGTGAAAGTCTGAATAGAATTTTCTTTCAGCTTGTTTAGACAGAAATAAGTCTTTGGGCCAAGCTTTAATGTCAGCCAGTAACTGGCTAGCTGTCTCAGACTTGAAACCATGGCCGAGCTCTCTAATCTCACTGTCAACAACAGAACCTCGAGTCTTATCTCTCGACAACTTTAGAAGAAAAGCCAAACAGCTAAACGCATTTCCTCAATTTCAACAGGATCAAACTGGTAACCGAGCATCAAACACTAGTGACACATCGGGTTGTGAGATATAGGTTCTTTGAACTGGTGTAGGTAACAAAATGTGACCTGGTGCGACTTCTGTCCGTGATGAGCTGTCAGTCACCATTATCCTCGCGCATGGATCATTTTTATCAGGTGCCAAAACCGTCAAATGGGGTGGTAAAAACCTCAGCTTTTTAAATTATGTGTCCTCTGATGAAAAGAAAAAAAAAAGTGACTCGGCCAGAATTTACAATTGCATCGCCAATGGGTACAATATTAACTTTTTTTCCCCCTAATGTACGCTACCTAGCAGTATGTGAAATAGAGTGCATTATAATAATGATCTACTTTGGAATATTTGTAGGGCACAAATCCATCATTTTATGAACACAGAATGCTGTGATCAATACCCAGTTGTCTCTAAAGGGATGTAGGGCTGAGCACATAATCTTTTTATTGATAAGAAATGCAAAACTACTACTCAGGCCTAATAGCAAATGCAGAATAGTTAGGGTATTACACACTGCAAACAAAAACAGCTGTATCTGGGAGCATAAAAGAGAGAGAGAAAGAGTCTTCATCTGTAAGCCTGCCCCAGGGGAGGCCCACAAATTAAAGCTTATAAAAGGCCTCATTACTGGAACAGCTCTTCTGTCCCCAGCAGCCCCCTACCTATATATATAGAAATGCATCATGTACAGATGTCGCAAATGTCAATAAAATGCATCTTTATCATAGCTGCCTCTCAAAAATCATGGTTTCTGGGACCTCTTCGGACAACTACCATGCCTGATATTCTAGGCATGTACCATGAAAGAAGCCCAGCGATCTTTCTAAACCACAAAAAATAATTGAATTAATAACCAGTTACAGCTATACTTCAGTATTTGGCTACGATACTTTGATCAGTGACCGAGACTGCCATCCAGACCAATCTGTTGGACATTGACTGGACAAAGTTAATATACTAACGACCAGTCTCACGCCAGGGAGAGTTTCTCCAAAAAATTGAACTATTTACTGTAATCGCATCGTGTTTAAATGTTAGTGAATGACAAACGTATAAATCTTTTGTTCTACTATTGAAATTTTGAGACATGTGAAATATATTTAATTTCTGTAATGGTAAAGCTGAATTTTCAGCGGCCATTACTCCAATCTTCACACGATCCTTCAGAAATCAAAAAGCCTTAGTCTTTTCTGTTACTTTTGATAAATGTAATGCATCATTACTGTATTCTCATGCTAAGAATTCTCATTTGTTACATGTTAATTTATTATTATTATCATTATTTTTTTTTTTTAACATTTTTGCTATGTCACGCCATAGGACACAATCCTTTTTTTATTTACCAACTACCCATCTTTTTTGACCATAAACTTCTGAAGGCTATACATCAAATACTGTTTACTGTAAAGAGGCACTCAAATAGACAGAACAAGAAATAAGACTAGTGAATAGAGAAACTAGCGGAGTTCATTTAATATGATTTATTTGAGTAAACTCACCACCTGTGTGAACTTATATAATATTGTACTGTAGACTACATGGTTTTCCAAGGCACTTGACAGCACAACACAGTACTTTCCTTACTCAGGTACAGGGCAGTTGTTCAAAAGCTCATTCACAATATGGAGATTCTTTCTGAGTCACAAATTTTTATACTAAAAGAGAAAAGAATAAAGAGACCTTCTTAAGTTACAACAGCCATCTTTGTACTTCAGCTTAACTATAATTGGTGGCATCACTCTACCCACAAAGAAAAGTCTGTACTTGTGATGAGTTCTGCCTTTGCCAGTGTTGATAAAGCCTTATTTCTGTGTGAATTTGTCACTGTATCCAAACTCCCAAGCCGAGCTTTGCTTAGGGATTGATGGATCAAAGAGACGTCCCACTGCTTTGTTTGTTGAATGTAAACATACTGGAGACTCTCCTTTTCTTTCTGTCTTTTTAGATTTTTAGATGGTGTCCTTTGCTTTGCTGGTGTTATCAGTCTGACAGTCACCTCATCACTTTATACAGATTGGGTTGAATATTTTTAGTTTCCTCTTAAACCCTGTCACATTTGAGTTAATGGACATAAGTGTATGATGCTGTGGTCATCTTTAACTTATCTTTCCTATGCGTTTCACAGTAGTACAGCTATTAAAGAGCCCCTATTAATGGTTATGAAAGGTTCATATTTTGGTTTTGCAAGTCCCAAACAACAGGTTGGCATACATGCATGGTCAAAAAACCCTTTTTTTACTTTCTTATAATATGCACTTATTTTTTACCTTATTTATTCAACTACTCCCAAACGATTCGTTCAACAATTCATTTCTCAAACCCCTCCACTGATTGGTCGATTTCATTTAAAGCAGTGTTTGTGAGCTTTAAGTGCTATAAAAGCTGCACCTAGTGGCAAAGAATGAATTAGAATTTTCATTCAGACAAACACGAAAAGACCAACAAGTGGGTCTGCAATATACTAATGTTTCATTCTGACGTCAAAGTAAAACGGCCCGGGACTTGTTTCAATGATTCAGAGTGGACTCTTTCTTTTGAGAGACAATAATTACACGGCTTTATACACGGTTCACTTTCAGATTTAACATTGTGCAGGATGTTTTCATTCACTTAGAGCTGTGTTACACACTTTAAAGTCATAAAAGTCAAGTGAATTAACGACAAAAACTGTGCATAGATGAATTCATCTGACATGTCAACTCAATATGACTAAAAACTGTATTGCTTCATTAAAATCGCTTTTTGCTAATTATTCATTTTTTTGAGCAACTTGGACAATGTTATCAAATGCATGTTTCATTCTAATAAAGAAACGTGTAAATGTTTCGGGATTTCAATTAAATAAACAATAATCAGTAATGTTTGTTGTATGAACGTTGCTATATCTCTTACCATTCCTCCCTGTCAGCAAAGCATTTTCTCCCTTTTTTCTTTCACATTTTAAGGGGGAGCCTGGCTGGCAAACCTGCGACAAGTGTCTCAGATAGCGACAGTGAAGAGAAAAATCCCCTGTGAGAGATCCCGCTCCTGCCTGCCTTGCTTCTGTCAGCACTCATTTGGAGCTTTTGGGCTCAAATTGTAGCAAGGTGAGACATTTCTCTCACTACACGTATATTGTTTCTCAGCAGACAGCACCGTGTCCTTGAAGTGTGTCCTTTTAAAACACAGCTCAAAAAAGCGCCCAGTTAGCACCGTTGTCTCTTTGGGAGACACTAATCATCATCTTATCAACAGTGACAATCTATACTGGCCTTTAAGACAAAACTGGGAAACATCATCCTGGGAAGATGCCTTTGGTTGGTGTTAGTCTGAGAAGAATACAGTTTCTTTTTGCTTGTGGGAAATGAACTCAGGGTAGGATTCAGATGCATGTGATGCAGAACTTCTGGCGAAAATTAACGTGAAAGCTGGAATATACTTTCTCGACCTGACAAACTTTAAATTGCTGTTGTTTTTTACAGAACCTCCAATATATCAATGAATCCAACACCTTTCGCAGTTCTGACACTGAAATAGGCCCCTCACATTGTTTATTTAATAAAAACAATTTCTCTTGATCGTTTTATGCAGTAGAAACACATTGTTGTAATATTTAACCAGCTGATGAAAGAAGCTAATGTTCATTGCAAAATATTCAAAACGATTCAGATTATATGGTGTATACATGCATATTTATATATACACACTTTTCTTGAATTGTAAAAGATGTTTAATTTATTATTATTTAGTCATTTTACAATTGAAACAGAATTTTTCCAAACCATATTATTTTTATTACTATTATTCTTTTTAAAAAAATATGTCAGTGATGGTTTCAGTAAATAATTTAAATATTAATTAACATTATTTTCATTATACGAGTAGATCTCCCTTTCACAGCCTACTTTAGAATCCATTTATCCAGTTCCTTTAAGATTTCCAAGTTAGAGCTACTTTTTTTTATGCGACCAAAAACTTTTGCTGTTAAGTCACACAACTAGTACTTTAATAACTAATACGCTCCAATCCAACGCATTTACAAATGCGATTCATTGCAAATTTTAGAGAGCAAAAACAAATGACTAGCGTATGAAATGTCAGTTGAGCAAAAACACTTTCATTTGAAAAGGTCAGAGGTCAGTCGTATCTGAAAAGGACAGAAGCAGGCCAATGAAAATGTGTATATTTGCATACAACGCTTCAAGAGCGATTGGCCCTTAACATGAGGTGCACTCTAACAAGGGTATGTGTGTGTGTGTGTGTGTGTGCGCGTGTGTTGGGGTGAGGGTAGCGAAATAAGCACCAAGTGCAAAAATCCTGGCTGAAACTACACAAGAAGGAGCGAAACATGTCTCTTAATGAAGCAAGGCACAGTCCTCGGCTATAATTTTCAAAGGCGCGCGAAAAGATTAAAGTCAAAGGAGTCTCCCAATGGCTTCGAGCCTGCATTTCTTTGAAAAGCACCCCCAGTGCACAGAATCTCGAACCCCCCTCCCCAACACACGCACGACCCACCCCGCTGTCTTCCTTTCTCTTTCTCTCAAATAACTGAAGCTGCACTTTAGCCACCAAATCTCCCCCCTGATCCTATCATTAAAAGAACACTAGTGCGGGGCTTTGCACACAAGTTGGCGAGCCTGCATGGAGCAATTGTGGAGCTCAGTGCTAAACAGCCACCTTCTCTCTGTGAAATAGAGGTAACAGCCTTAATGTGTGTGCGCGTACGTACGCACTTTGATATGCACGCTCTCGAACATGTTTGTGCCCTCCCCGAGACAAGCGTACGAGCCGATAGTGTACTCTATGTGTATGTTTCAACACACTCGCACATACAGGCATGTACAATAGGATGAATAATTGATTGTCATGGGGGCTTCATGTGTTAAGAACAGAGGAGGCGTGCCAGTAGCGTTTTCACTTCAAATTTGTATTGTCTTTAGTCTCCGCCAGTCATCAGCATATCTAACACCTGCCTCAGTCAGATGTCTAGTGGTGCCTAAGCCTGGAACCCGCTTTCATCTCTGCACTGCAACTGAAACACAAAAAAAGTATGCGTTGAAAAAAAAAAATCATACCACCACACTGTTTCAAGAGATCATTATCTATCAAGGAAACCAGGACACAAGTTCGATAGCTCAGCTCACGCCAGCTTTCTCTCCGTCTCTCTCCCTCTGTATAATATATATGTGGGCTAACCTTTGTTTGATCATGTTAACGTCTAAAATATTTTTTCAAAAACAGAGAAAAGGTTCTTGACAGCTATTGTGAAAAAGGTGAATCAATGTACGAGAAAAGCCAGTAACAGTAACTCCAGTACTGTGCACTTTTCAAATAAGTAATCTTTGTCCGTATGCATTAAACATTAGCAATTAAAAAGTGTAAGTTTCAGGCTATGTGAAAGGCAGACTGCGGGTCTCGATTATTTTTTTTTTTTTAGGAACTGCCCCAACTTCCTTTCCTGTTTAACAGGATAAACAGCCTCTTATTTGTGCGGTAGGGCAATAGCCTGTGGTGATGTAAAAATATGCAAAATATCACAGAGAAATATTTTTTTTTTGTCTGGATTTGTTTCAGAAGCTCTTCTAAGTTAGCACCGAGTTGAAAGTATCATGAAGATTGTGTATAAAATCAATACATATTTAATCGCTCATAAAGGTCTGGTATGTCTTTTATAGCCCCTGTTTAGTCTTGTGAAACTTCAGGCAATTCTATGTCCTACATTTGTATTAAAACTAACAGACTAACTTTTTACAATTTTTTTGTTTAAAAGAAGATTTAAAATTTTAAAATGTCATGAACCGTGTTTTAGAACGCTTTCGTGATTTTTATTTAATTTTTTTGTAGTTCTCGACCGGGGGTAGGGGTGACCGCATCCATCAGTGATCCTCCATAAGTTTCAGTTAACTTGAAAGTAACATTTAATTAACAAGTTTTATGATTAGTACAGTAAATCTTTTAAAAAACCTGATCTTGTGATTGCTTTGAAGCATCCTTAGTCGTTTCTTTTCATGCTTTGCAAAATATAGACTGAATGGCAGCTCAAAATAGCCATTTTGTTGTGTTTAGTCATTCTGAATGGATCCATACAGTAGCTATATGCAGTCCTTGTCCTTATTTGTTAAATTACTGTATAAATAAGCTGAGTAAGTACTTTTAAGGGTATGAACATTCTGTTGACAATAAGTAACTTTGCACCTACATGTCAACTAACTTTTCATAGAGTATAAGCAGACTGTCTGATTATTATCTATTACTCTTTGTTGTGATGACCTTCCAACAGACATTCTACTGACTACAGATAGCTGTTAAATAACATGTCAACTTATTCTAACCCTAACCCTACCAGTCTACTAATTCTCTACTAACACTGTAACAAAAGTTAGTTGACATGTAGGTGCAAAATGACTTACTGTCAATGTTCATAATGTACCGTATAAATAATGGGAATCCTTTTAAGAACTTTTTAAAAATGTCTGCAATGACATTTTTGCTAAGTATGTTTCCAAACATCTTGAAGTTATTTTAAACAAGTCTTTGCAAAGAGAGAAGGTGTCATATGTCTGTTCCGTTTAGGCCGCATTCACACTGCATAGTTTAAGTGACCCAACTCTCATTTTCCTCATTTCTTCCACGTGGCACAGATCGGCTATGGCCCAAGACCTGAATGGTTTCCTATAGGATATTCCCCTGTTAATGTGCTTCCTATCTCAATGAATAGTGAGGTTTTCTTTTTTACATTTTGCGGTAAGAACATACCTGTAACGAATGAAACATCTAGTTGAGTAGCAGAGTATTAATTTTGTTCGTCTGTGTTAAATAAAAGGCACTGACATGCTTTTGAAATCGCATTGATGTTTTGTTAACTACTGTCAATGATGACGGCTCCAAAATGATGACGTCCATTCCAAAATTGAAACCACTAAATAAAACGTGTCCCTGCCTTTGATATACAATCACTTATGAATAATTTTGGTTTTAATGAGTTAAGTAAAAAAATCACAGAAGATATGACCTGCTTATCTACTACATGAGTATTATTCTACTCGCAATCTTTAAGATGATGTTCTGAATAATTTGTTCTAGCCAACAATTAATGTAAATATCTAACTATTGCATGGTGCCCTCTCATAGTTAGACGTGGAAGTGGCAGTTTGAGAGGCCTATGATACATTTTCAAAGATGTCACCTGCTGCAAACCAGGAGTGTTCCTTTGGGTCGTAGCCCTCCCAGTCCACCAGGCAGAAGAGGCAATGACCTCTCCGGCATGAGTAAAGAATAGTGTGGACCCAGTAGACCCTCAACCTCTAGAGGGTGTTGAGGAGGCTCCTCAGCTGGTACCTGGATATAAGAGTGACATTTATATTGAGCAAACCACAGAATGACTTCCATATCTGGGAGATGAACTGCAGTCCTCTGTCTGATACAATGTCCTCTGAGAGTCCATAAAACCATAACACATTCTGAAATTAAGTCTCAACGATCTCCAGGGCAGTAGAGAATTTACTAAAAAGATTTAGATGACAAGCCTTAGATAAAATAATGGTCAATAACCACAATGATAGTGGTATTACCTCGAGATGCTGGCAAGTCTTTCAGGAAGCCGATATGGGACAAGGGGCACTTGGGCAAGGGTAGTGATTGGAGAAAGTCAGTGGGTGATTCACAAAAGATATATGTAATCATATAAAAACCAGAATGAACAGTTCAAAGGAACTTACCCTGCTCGTCCCAGTTCATCAACTTGGCCTGAAGAGACTGACTCAATCCAATGTGATAAATGATTTTTAATGGCAGGTCAGACCATCCAGTTTGAACTGCAAAGGTACGGATGGTGAATGCATAATCTGCAGCCATGCTGTTACCTTGTTCAGGCATAATCGTTTGACTTTTGACACTCTTGCCATTCTCACTTGCCACTCCACACTTATCAAGCTAGGCATAGGTTTAATAAGATGACAGATGCCAGGGAGAAGTTTGTTGTTGTGGGGTAAAGTTTGGTACTTGGTTGAGCAAACAGGATTTTTGATTAAGATAGCCTAGAACTTCATTCGTAGCAATATATGAAGTTGATGATCATGCTCTGGTAACTCGTAAGGAAAAATTGGCTAATGGTGGTGATTCTGCTGGATCCGAATAAGGTGAAGTCTTCTGTAATGGATAGGAGGCAGAGGCGGAGGTAGAATCCATTTGGAGATTTATTTAAGAGAAGAGACAGAGTTGAGGTCAGAAACAACAGACAGGGGGTCGATAACCAGATAAACAGTAGTCCACAACAGAAATACTAAATCAATAGGCAAAGGGGTAATCCAGAAAACAGCTGATAGACCAGTCACAGCAGAATTTAAAAAAGGGAATAACGCTCAGAAACACTACCAGAATGGCAAAAAGACTTTGGAAAGAGCATATGGAAATAGCTGCCGTATTTATACAGGAACAGGATGCAGTTTAATTAACGTCGAAACTCAGGTGAAGGTTACCTCTTATGGCTGGAGGTTAAAGTGACAGTTCTGGCAGAGGTTACAGAAAATAAACATATTCATTATTACGTTGAAAATTAAGAAGTCTAAAGAATTAAATAGTCAATTAAACAAAACTATTTTAATAGAGTGTGACAGTTTTTTTTTTATTTTGTAATATTATTAAGGAAGGGGAAATACATTTTTTTAAAGTATTTAAAAAGTTTTTAGAATACATCTGATAGCTATGAAATGATTCTATAATTCAGGTGTGATGCCTATATTATACACGTCGCTAGGGGACAAGGGAATGAATGTATGAAAATCATTTTAAGGCATTTACTTTCTAAAACTCTATAAGGGACAGACACATTTAGCTCATTTCAGTTGCATAGAATGATGTGTGATATCACACTACGAACAATCTGAAACTGCCGCTTGAAACTCTAAGAGCAGTTTGTTAAACATAGTTATGGTAAAACTAAATTCAAATACATAAACTTGATTCACATTGTGGCATGACCTCAAACAAACTGCGTGTGCACTCCACGGACTAGAAATGTGGTATAAAGTGTAAACAGTGATGCAAAATTGAACAGAGAGGCCATCGTTGGGAGTAAGCTTCATCCTGCTCAAGTGTGTAGACATTTCGCCTTGGGCCCCAAGTCCTGCCACTATGACATCACATGGGGCTTGGTAGTCAACTATCAAAGAAGAAGAGCGGGATCGTCTGGGGCCTAACGTATTCATCAATGGCAAAATATTTATACACGCCATTCCCTGAAAGGATATCTCCTTTTAAAAACCACAGCCTATTGGCACCACATGAAGAGCAACAAGCCATCAAAAAGACCAGAGAATTAAAAATACAAAACACGGCGATGTTGAAAAACAAGAAACTTCATGAAATGCGGAAATTCTCTTGTCGAAGTAATTAAAAAAAAAAGAAAAAAAGATGCCATTGAATCAAGTCGCATGTTGCTTTTTGGACTAGGCAACCTTAGATTTGATGAAGTGCTGTCTGGCTGATCAATAGGATAGAGCTCCAGGTGGTATTCTTAATTAAGATAATTTATGAAGCTGTTACAATGGGGATGCATTACAAATGGCCCTCCACACAGCTTTACGCTCGGTCTACTGGCTTCAGTTTTAGATTTAAACTGAATGTTTAATGCGAATACATTGGAATGCAAACAATCGCCGCCCTCCTGAAGACGGAAGCTTCAGACATAGTTATAAACCAGATACGTAGCAAATAAGGCAGATTGCAGTTGCTTCGATTGCACGCTACGTTTTAAAGTTAGTTATCGAGTAAAATCATTCCATGATCACTCAGTTCTCTGTTTAAGGACACTGATGCGTCTGATGCCTTTATGATCAGCATTGTCTTGGCAAATTACAGTCCTGCCTGATGAGCATCCGTCAGAACAGCAGAAGGAAAGTTACATTGGTTAGGGAGGGATAGAGTCCTGTTCCCTTGGGCTTAGTGACATCACTCTTTACACTTCTCAAGCTCTATTGGCAGTTCTGACAAAGACACAATTAGCTCGGGAAGTTTCACAGCTCTGTGGTCAGCGTGAGATCAATGTCCTTTGTGGAGACGTTTATGGACACATGTGAGCCGTTTTTAGTGGTATTTGCTTATAAACATTCTGTAATAACATTCATGCACATCATATAATATAATGGAATGCGACTTTAGAATGATATACAATATGTGAAACCCATTTGGAACATGTTTTTAATATATAATACAAATTTCATAATTTTGAATATTACGCAACATAATATTAATCCAACACAATATGTATAAAAAATATAACTGATAAGAAATAATAATTATATAACTTATTCTAAATGATTCATATAATTTATAATATTACAGAAATCTTTATTTCAAATAGTTTCTCAGAATCACATACTAAATTACTTGAAAAAACGTGGCTACCACAAACCTGAATCAGCAGCACAAACAAAAGCAGGCTGTTTTGGTGTTCTCAAAGTCTTAACCTGTTTTTTTTTTTTTTTTTTTTTTCAAGCAGTATAAAAAGGTTATTTGAAGAAAAAAAAAATCATTTCGATGCATGACACTCAGAGACATAAGATAGCAGAGTAGGCAAGATGCTAACTGTTAAAAACTGAAAAAGTCAGTTAGGAGCGACAACACGGCGTGCTTATGCTAGCAGAAAAACGCTTAAACACGTCCGCATGAATATGTGTTAAGTGCGTGAAAAGCCTGACAACAAAGCACCAATGTTTTTTTTTTCTTTTTTTTTTGATGAGGAAACGGCAGCGACGGAGCCCTAACAACAAGGTGAGCCAGGATAAGTGGCTCCCAGAATGCTCTACTGTGATTTTCCCAAATAAGTGCACGTTGAAGGTGTGACACACCGACAGCATGCTTAACAGTGAAGAATCTATTATAGGATTCAATGAACCTGCATTCTCACTGCTCGTGAAACAATAGCTTTTGTTTGTTTTCTTAAATGCCCCTAAAGGTGTTAATCGCGATCGAGTATCGGATTTCACGATCAACCTAGTCATTATGATATCAGACCTTGGCTTTCTTGCAACACACGTGCGTTCGATCGTTGATGGCAACATTTAAACACTTCTCCGTAATTGTTCCCCTCTCTTGCAACACTAACATTCCATCACTTGCCATTAGTGCGCGTCACCCGGTAAAAGCTAATCTTTTATTCTGTTTTTCAATTATTGTAGAGTGCACGCTTAAATAGGGAGGCGGAGATAATGAAATTAACTTCCGAACTTAAAGCAATTCTCCGTGGCACAATGATCAGATATTCTCTCAGCCTGGAAAATATATGCAAATTTTATGCGTCGATCATTTGTTATTACCATTGCAGCAACATAAAACAGAGTTTTCTTGAACAATTAGACTTAAAATAGTGCATATTAATTAGCCAGGGGAGAGGAGACATGAATATTAAAACGGTGTAATAGAAAGCCCTGTACTTTTGACATTAGAACAGTGATGTGGGTGTGACAGAATCGTGTATTTGTTTGTATTCCGAGGGCCTTCAGATCTCAAAGGCGTTCAGTGTACATGAAAAGAAATATGAGCTCAACAGTTTTCATAATGGGTTATAGCTCTTGTCTGCCAGGAAGATAATTGCACATAGACCCTCACATTTAAACCTCTCATTTACTTCTGCACTTCTTGTCTTGCTTGTTTGTTCGTGTTCTTTTGTTCTTCGAGCCAGATATAAATTCTATCACAGGGAGCTCACTGTGTGCAAAATATAGATTCTTCCTTTAATCTTTGTGTTTTCTTTTTGTAACATGCTAGTGCATACGCTATCGTTTTTGAAGGACCCTTAATTAATTAACTTATTTATTTAAGCATTGCTCAACCTCTACCGCTGGCTTTGACGAAACGCATTAACGCTCCTATTTGCATAAAAGTAAATACAGCAGTTACTGTCATTATATTCGGTGACACATTCGAACAAATCACCCATCTTCCAGGGCCTCCGGCGCAAGACAGCGGCCCCGCCCCTCCCATCCGTCACTAGCGGCGGTCTCCCCGGGGGGACGCCCCCGTGACACCCATAATGGTTGTTTGATGGCCCCCATAAAAGAAGTCAATGTATTGATGGAAGCCCTTTGAGGACAAACCTTATTTGTATGTGGATCAATCCAGTCAATTCATAGAAGGGAACCATAAGGAAGTGGAAAGCGGACTTCAGTGATGACATTACACCTGTGACCTCATAGCTTTCGCTTCGAATTGTGATGACAGAGACAGTCCGTTTTCACGATAGCGTGTTGCATTTTTATTAAATCATCGAATCCCTCACAATCAGATTACCATCTTCCAGATTAAATTGTATTGTCTACAATTTGTCCGTGAAACCTAGGAATGCTTTATCAGCCTGTATTTTTGCTGACACATTTGCATCTTGAGTACATTGATGTCAATTCTAAATTCAAAACATTTGAAAAGGAAAATACTGGCATGGAAAGAGCAATACGATGAATTCAAAAGGAAATATTATGATAATTCTACCTTAATATATTAATTTAAAAGACCCTTTTCCATGCAAAACATAATCTCAGTTACCAACTGATGTAATACTGTCCATAAATAAATAAATAAGGCCTGTGAAGGAAAGACCCATCAGACGAGCTCTAAAGGGAACTATCAATACTGCAGAAGTCTTGAAGAGAGAGAAAGAAGTCAAAGTTAACATTTCTGTTTGCTCTCCGCCAAAAGTGCTACAGAGAACGACGACTCAGTGGCATCGCTTTAAAACGAGGGCAGAAATCATTTCTACCTTTATTAAGAACTTTAAATGAGGCCGCTGCTAAAATGATTACAAAGACAGCGAAAAAACGCAAAAAGGGCAGAATGAAAACCAGCACATGCTTCCTGAATCCAAGCGGACGGTAACAGGTCTGTGAGAGCTTAAAGTTTGGATGAAATAAGTGTGGATGATTTCATGATATGACATCACGCTACATAACGATCGCTATCCAATAGCTTCTATTATAATAATCTCATACAGTACCTGTCTCTGTGATCCTTGGCCTCAGACTGCATTTAACTAATGAGACCCTGCATATTCTCTTCTCTCAGTCCGATCCCAACTTGATGAACAGTGCAGACCTCTTCATTTGCATGCTCAGAATCTCTCCGAGGAGGCCACCGACCTCCTTCACTCAAGGAAAGAGTAAAGGCGTGGAAGAAAAGAAGAAAAAGGTGTTGTCCTAAACCACTGAAGCCTCAAGAATCAGGTCAGTATTCCTCAACAGTACAAGAAAAAAAAAAACCAAAACACCCAAAAGCCTCGGGATTTCTCATAGCAGCGGGACGGCAATAGTGGGGAGTCTTAGGTGAGGGCAACAGGAAGTTTTGGAGAAAGTTTGAGTGGAGTCCAAAGCGAGGTCCTATGGAAGAGAAGGAAAGAGCCCCAGTGCCTGCCTGCTCCAAAAGAGGATGTGATGAGACTGCATAGCTAATGAGCTCGCCGGCTCCAGAGAACCCCGGCTTTTCTTATTCTCGTTCATCATTAATTCAGCAACGTTGATAATTTCATTAGATTGCCACCATTTTTTTCCTTCGCTTATCAATAATTAATGCACGCTCGGCTCCTGGACCGGGGCAGTCCCTGTGTGCGAGCGCACGCTTTCACCAGCGTGTGTGTGGTAAGTGTGATATGGACACACCTAAACACAGTGCCTTCGCCAAGCATACACACCTCGCGCTCCAAATGCACACACACACACACACACACACACACATGGCCGAGCTCAGCACAGGCAGCGCAGGGGGATAAAACATATGGCAGTCGTCAAAATGAAGCAGCGGTTCAGGTAAATAAAACAGTACCTGGCAAATACTGGAGAGTTCTCATCTGGCACTGTGGCAGGAGCACAGAGAAAACCGCCAGGGCAGTAAAACAAACACACAGAGCCAGTCAAGCAGCCAGCCGATCTCCCTGCAAGCTTTCAAGAGCCAAGCTGTGGGATTACTCTAATCACATTTATTTATTAACCCTCAATTAAGAATGGAAGTCTTACGGCTCATGTTAGTTTAGGGAGAACACTGGGACCTACAATGCACATAATTGACAGGCAGGGCTTATTCTTAGTTCAAACCGTTTTGGCTGATTAAGTATAAGCCTTTCATCTGCAGATACAATGCTATTAATTAAATCATTAAAAGAATTATTCACTCGTGAGAGGGGGGATTTAAAAAAAAAAAAAAAAAAAAAAAGGAAAATCAAATGAGAAGCCTTGCAATAACTCCTGAAATATTCATTAATAAAAAAGATTGCTTAAATTTAATGACAGGGATTACATGTGTAGAGACTGTCTCCGTTTCGCCAAGCCTGCCCCTTAACACAAACCCTCCTCCCCCTGTTTGATTACTTGATAAAGAGATTAAAGAAGAGAGCGGTGAAACATATCGCACGCAGGCATCAATGCACACATTGTGTGGCAAAAACGATTTCTTGAAGTAAACACAAGCAGCAAATTAAAGAAGTAAAATAAAAATGATCTCATCATTAACTGATCCAATTGGTTCCGAACCGGTATGGCTCTTGTTTCTGCGGAAAACAAAAGAACATCGTTTGATAAATATTGATAACCAAACTGTTTTGGTGACCAGTGACTCATGCACAAACATGCTTTATGTTCCAACAGATTAAAAATCCTATAGATTTTGAAAATGAAAGTAAGAATTAGGAGAGTGAGTGTCTTTTGACTTCTCACACTGTGACAAAAGCGATGTTTAATTCTGTTGATCAAATATTGTTTACTGAGTCTATTGTGTGTCTCTCTACATGCTTTCATAGATTAAAGATTGCTATTGGGTGCATACTTCTGACATCAGATCATAATAGATAGCTTTTGTTTGATCAGCTTATTGCTCCTGTGTTCTTTCACATGGATGTGAATCATGTAGATAAAGTAAATAACTGTTCTTATAGAAAATGACAGTAGCCTGCCAACTAGGCCATAACCAGAACATTACTCTGCTTTGAGTCGGTCTTCTCATCTTCTCACAGCTTGTTAAAGAGGAGAGTTGAACAAAGTGCACCAAAAATGTGCAAAAGGATAACGTTCTTCTAGCTCTGGTTGCCCTAAACAGTGCTTTGTTTACCCCAAATTAGATTGAAATTCATTATGGGGTCAAAGCTCCTGCTTTACCTTATAAAAAGCCATGCAAAACCAACTGCAAGGAACGGTCACATTTAAGAGGAATGATCACAATTGCGAGATAAAGTTGAACTGTTCATTTGTACTTTAAGCTTGTTTTCACCTTGGAATAAAAAATAAAAACGTTAAATTAAGAATACAGCGTTTGTTATACGAAGGCACAAGTGCAAGACGTAACACACTTTAATATACTGTAACGTATATAAAGAAATAAAGAACATTGTGAGACATGGTCACATTGTCATATGAACAAAAACTAAAGAAAAGTCACTTGCACATTAAAAAGTTTCAGTTGTGAGAAATAAAGTTGCACTGCAACATTTCAAATAAATAATGGGAGAGAAAAATCACGATTATGAGTCACAATTGCTAGATATATTCCAATTGTGACAAAAACAGTATGCAATTGCTAGACTTAAACTTGCAGTTGTGAGATATAAGGTCACAATTATGAGAAATAAAGTCACAATTGCTAGATATAAAGTTGCATCGCGAAGTATAAAGTCACAACTGGGAGATAAAAAGTTGCACTTCCAAGAAAAAAAGTTGCAATTGGGAAATATAAACCTTTTGGGCTTCCATATGTTTCTGTGTCAATGTGTGTGAAACACAACAACAGAACTGACCCATATTCCACAGCACTGCACAATCCCAAAAGTGTCGCAAACTGTCACCGCGACACACACAGCACACGGTTTGTTTTTAGGATGGAAGACTGAACCCATTGGTGATTGTAGGATGATTGACGGCTTTGTGCTAAAGCAGATGAGACACACTCCACCCCTACTGTAGTCAGACTGTTTGAGAGAGTGCCAGTAGCCCACCCATAGGGGGGTCTCACCGAGCTCTTCAAAAAGCCTGTATGTGTGTGTGCGTCCTGCTCTGTTTGATCCCTCTGCAGAGGGTCAGGACACAGGGGATCGGTCTATAGATCGGTTTATGTGTGAATCTGTCTGCTGGTGGGCGGGTGGCGCAGACAATTGATGCTAAAAATAATGCTCAACGCAGAGTTGCATGGAACTACTACGATGGAGAAATAAAGTCAGCAGGACAAAAGGCACAAAGCGTGAGTTTGAATGAATGAAACACACAGATTGCATGCGCATGCTCTCGAGGCCAGTTGATGAGTAGGTTTGCGGTGCTTCACTTTCGCAAATCCTACCAGCACCTTTGAGGCTGCCAAGGCCTGGTACTCACAGAGCTGGCATATTTTTTGATTAAATTGGACTATGGGGAGGTGAAAACCAAACTTCACAAAGGATAAGTTTTGGTAATTGATATGATGCTCCCAGTAAAAAAAAAAAAAGAAAGAAAGAAAATAATAAATAAATAGATAAATAACCCCTTTTGTGTATTGTTTTTCATCAACATCTGGTATCAAACAGACTCTAGTCGTACAGATAAAAGCCATGATAGAACAATTACATTCAGATCAGTCAAACAACACAGACAAGGGTTCTGCTTTGGCCTTTTCTTTCTTTTTTGCTTCATTAACTACATTCCCTGTCAGGTTGGTGGTTAGATTATTTTCGAACGCTTTCCAGATCTGATGATTTTTTTAAGAGACTTTTTTTTTCGTTTTGTAGAATAATGTATGATTAAGTGAAGTAGAGCATGATGTTTGTAAATATTGTATATTACAGTATGCATGTTCATAATATACTTAAAGTTTTTTTCTTAAATATATACATACATGCATGTATTATATATACATAATGATTATACACAGCATAATAATAATTATATTTATTTAAAATAATTAGATTTTAGATGCAATTAATTGCAAGACGTCACAAATTTATATATAATTAAATATACAGAGTACACACATACATTGTGTACCCAAAAACATTTATTTTGGATGTGATTAATCACAATTAATCGGGGCCCAGCACTAATTTATATATTTATTATTGTACATTTATTTTTTTTTAAATCAATGAGGGAGTGGTTTGCCTATATGACTATGACTAACTGATATGATTTACTTAAAAATAAAAGAAAAAAAGTCCAAACAATGTTTTTTTTTTTTTATTTCTTCCTTCTGTGATTTCCAACTTTCCATATATTGACAGAGTAGAAATAATGCAGTTTTGGACCACATAGTAAATTACAGAATTTTCATTTAGTAATTTAGTTGATAATGACAGGATTTTTTTTCTAGCTTTTGTGTGAACTGCTTCTTTAAGAAATCCCTATATTAGACTTTCAAGCACATTTCTTAAAAGGCCTTCACCTAAGAAGTGTTCAAAAACATCTACACAACAGCATGGCTCGACGCCCGCCTGCATGTTAATTGCTGGTGCATCAAAATGAGATGGGAATTAAAAGCACAGCATTAACAATTGCATATAATATCTCTATCTCAAAATCAGTTGATTAGCAGGTCGTTGGTTAACTACTCGACAATCACAACCCGTCCCTAAAATTGAGCAGGCCTGAACCTTCAGAGTGACAAACCATCTAAATGACGAGTCGCAATCATCTAACACGAGACAGTCAGCGATCTCTCCATGCTGCCTCTGAGTGAATGGATCACCCCGGTTTTCCACAGACATCTCTCATCCATCCCCACTGAGACTGAAATGTGCAGAAGGAGAGCAGAGATGAGGAGAGCAGCGGGTGACTGGAGCTAACCTCGCTAACTTCACCATAGCCTCTAGGGGGGTCGGGCTCACGAATGGCACTCGGCATGAATCACTCGTCGAGAAATTATGTCCACAACATTTAATATAGCGAATTGCTACTTGCGTTACAGACGGCACGTGATCATTCATCACAACTTCTCGCAGCCGCGGCTGTTTGCCCAATTCGACGCCCTGCCCTTCCATAATGGGTGTTCAATTGAATCAGGTGTCTGGTCCTCTTAAGGAAATTAAGTCATGGCTTACGCTGTGGCCACTTAATGAGGGCCGGGCTGCGAGACAGTGACGAATGGGGGGTGACGCTAGGGTAGAGCAATATCTGCATTCCGTCGCCGTGTCGATTTTTCACCCTTCCGCCTCCCTGCTGCCATCCCCTCCTCCCTTGAGAGAGAGAGATATCAGTCACCTGCGTGGTTATTAGAAAGCTCTTATTTGAACATAGATTCCCCTCCGCCATGACAGCTAATAACAGGATTGTCGCTCATGAGCCGTATTTTTACGTAGCTTTTTGATTATGATGGACATTACGAGCTAAGGATAGGTCCACCCAGCACTGCAGGTGCCTATAACTGGTTAATGGCGGCTCTTATGATGTACGGAATTTGTTTAATAATTTAAAATGGTGGGAAAGTCAACTGTGTGGCCCACATTTTGCAGGAATTTTGACAGATCTCTTTCATAATGTACCAGACTGAAATGTTTATTTAATTGTGCTACAGTCAATGGAAGCCCTTTGAGCCTCAGAGATAAAATAGACAAATAAAGGAAGAAATAAAGATTTGCGAGATATAAAATCACAATTACAAGAATTGTGAGAAATAGTCTCATTTGTGAGATGTAAAGTCGTACTTATGAGAAATTTGAAGCCGCATTGTGAGATATAAATTTACAGTAGTGAGAAAGTCACATTTGTCAGATTTAATGTTGTAGTTGTAAGATATTAATTCTCAAGTGCAAGCTATAAAGTCACATTGTGAAATATAAAGGTTTAATTTTGAGAAATACTCACAATCGTAAGATAAAGGCCTGGTTGTACAGACAAGGCCAGGATTAAGCCAGGATTAGGATTTAAGTATTTTATTTAAACATTTTACTTCTAGATTCCTGTATCTTGATTCATATTTTTAATGTATGCCAGAGCTAGTTGCTTTTAGTTATGACATACAGGGGGCGCCACTATGGTGTCTGGGCCCTCTGGACATCATGTCCACTCGGGCCCCCTCGCCATCGTTTTTGTGCTTGGGGTTTGCTACCTCACTCTTGGTAGAAACCGTGATGGCAGTTAAAAACTGAAAAACTGCGTTCCAGTGGTTCACCTGCGGTAGAAATCGCTACTGCGTTCCCCCTGATAGGGGGGCCCCCCTCCATCATCGGGTCCTTAGAATCGTCCTAACCCCCACCCTCCCTTGAGGTGCCCAGAATATCACACATGCATTTTAGTCTAGGACTAGACGCAAGCCTTGTTTTTGAAACCAGGCAATAAAGCGAAATTATAAAGAGATATAAAAATGCCTTTATACAAGAAACTATGTCACGTTGGTGCGATGAACAGTTGTAATTGTAAGACAAAGTAACAAAAAAAAAGCCACACTTACGAGAAAACAGATATTAAGTCACATTGTGAGATTGTATGCATTTGTAAGCAAATCACATAATTTTGCGGTTGAAAGATATGTATTTCCGCTGGAAGTTAATATTAATGCTACGCAGTGAGATATAAAGTAACAGTAATGAGAAATACAATCACAGTTACAAGACATTAAGTTGCAACTGTGTCTCGTTTGTTTGATATGAAGTTGCCACTGGTAGATAAAAAAAAGTAAATTATCTTATGAATTTGTTTTATTGTAAGCGTGACTTAAGAATAAAATAAAGTTAAAGCTGTAAGATAGGAAGTCATATTGTAAGATAATGTAATGATACAATGTGATTCGTGCCTTACTTTGAGGGTCAGGAAAATAGAAATCAGAGTTTCTAATACTATGAACATACACTTTCAGACTCTTCTTGTCTGTTTGTCTGCACATTTCACTCTCAAGTGGACGTTTATTATGGTCTTATATCATGGGTGTGTCAAAATGTCATATAATTGACTTATTAAAAGAGTATAATTTGATGTGAATGGGCTACTTTTCTGAAATCCACGAATGTTGAAACCCACCGGAGATATCAGGGTGCAGATAGCAGTCCGTCATACCAGCTGAATACACTATGATGTGTATATTAAATATTATATACTATACCACTCCTGCAACCACTTTCTAACAATCATTTTTGACTACTGCAATTTTTTTACAGCTTCTATATAACTCCATAATTTACATCAATTCCCTCAGAAGCACAAGTATCATAACCACTAAAAAGAACATGGCCTACCCTTGAGATTCAGAGCAGAACAAGCTGTGGTTTGATGTGACTACCATCTTAGTGAGGAACTGGCACTGGCAAGGGCTATTAATAACCATGACGGGGATCAATGAGAGGAACATCTCAAGATGATCAGAGGAGCATCCCAGAATGAACAAGCAGGGCTGGCCTGAGCTGAGTGGAAGCTGCTACATGTATGCCCTTTAATAAAGCAGTAAGACATATGGAGCTGCATGGAACTTGGCTCTGCAGCGGTCAAGCTCTGTAACAAAAATGACTGTGTGTGGAGCTGAGGACCCTCTCCTACCTCTCCTCCTCTATCCCGACTGAACTGCACTCAGTATGAATTATTGACCCTGTAGTCCGGACCCTCTTCATTACTGGGGAGACTGTCAGGCCTGGTTTGCAGATACGGAGAGAGCATCGAGCTGGGTTGGCTGACCATGTCGACGTACTCTATCTTTAATGCTCTGAGCAAACCGGGCGGTCTCAGCGTTTCATCAGGCCAGCCGTCAGGAAGCATGTTCACGTCCAAGTCTGAGTCCGGAAAGCTTGAAAAGCACCACCTGGGAGCTGGCTGTGCCTCAGTACGTAGTCTTAAAGTTCAGGATAGCTGCGGAAGTGTCTGCGGAAAATATACAGAGACAGACACGAAGTTCACCAAAACTTTTTCCACATCTTCACTGCATCTTGGCGAGAACCTGCTTCAGCAATTGGAAAATCTAATTGTACCCGCAAATGAGCAAAAATCCAAAAACCTAGCTACACACACAATTCATTGCAGTGTCAAACACTTGTGGCAGTAAGGAGAACAACTCAATTTCATGTGGTTTCCTACACAAAATGTTTTTACATGATTTGAAAAATAATGCATTTTAACATTTGCACGTAACCTATTTCACATATATGGCTTTTTTATAATGTAAACTTACTTGGTAGCTTGGCTTACTTGGATGTGAGTTACTTCATAATAAAAGATTTGAAATATTTATGGAAGCAAGCTAAAACAACACGGCTACTTCAACATTTGATTTCATTGTTTCATTTCAACTTGTGGTTGAATGTGTCCCTCACATTTGTGAACACAGACATTACAGTGGATTATCCAAACATACATTTTAATAATTCACGAATGAATACATTTTGTAATATGATTTTGATGTACCATTTTCATGGTAATTTTAAAAATCGTCTTAAAAAAGGATGAATTTGGGAATTTTAATCTTTCAATTGATATTTATAAAGCATGATAGGAAAAAAGGCCACCAAGAAGACAAAAGGTCATTTTTCTGCAAAAAAAAGGTAGGATGGAAATATGGTTCTGTGAATCAGGTGTTGAGTAATAACAAATCTGTCAGTTACAACATTTATCAATTTTGATTACAAATTAAGAGGTCAAAAACAAACACATGGACGAATCGTTCACAATAAGATCTATGCGACCTAGAAAACATATTGACTTTAACATAAAGAGCGCACCTATACTATGATATGTCTTTTTTGTGCACATTTTGAGTCATGTAACAGTAAAAGTAATAAATCCACAGCAAGCACATATTTAAATGCAGAACAATTATTTGCCTGGACAACATAAGTGCTTGTGGCTTCTGCATTATCTTGCTAGTAGCTTTCAGATGGTGCATCACAAGACCTACTTTGCCACAGGAAAATAAAAAAATTAAAAAAAATCCGTAAATGCAACTGTGCCTTCTGAGCACCACAACCTACTTGCAGCCCTTTGTTTTTATTTTTTTTTCTCTCCCTGACAGTCACAGCTAAGTATTTACCTCAGCAATTACCCACTGACATCCTTCATCTTTTTAGCAGTGCTGTACAGTCACCCTGAAAAACAGTGGGATCCTATAAACATGCTTGCGTTCCCAAGGAAAAAGCTTACTGTGATTCAGACATGAAAAGGGAGCATGCGTGGGCTACGAAATTCAGAGAAAAAAAATGAAAAAATAAAAACAGAAAATCAATTAAAAAAGTAAACAAACCAAAAAGAACACCAGCAGAATAAACGGATGATAAAATGGGTAGATATGCACAGTTATGCAGGTGTGTTGGCTTCTGATGAGAGGAGATGAAAAGACATGCATTTTAAAAGGAAACAAGAAGATGTCATTTTCTGTTTGTCTGACATATTTACACAATTACCGCACTATAAAGCTGAGCATCCTGGATCTCTGTGCTTAAAGGTTTGAAGTATTTGAGGGGGATTATTTTCTTTTCTTTTTTTTTTTCGTTTCTTTGGTGTCAGCAGTGTGGGCATCCGTTAGCGGTGGAAGTTTATGTTATATGTGTACAGTATATTATATGAAGCGAAACGATCGTGTAGATAACATAGAGAACGAAACGCAGGACATACACACTCACAGACTGCCAATGGCATGGGTAATTAAAACCTATCCTACCTCACCTTACACCCTAATACATATTCACTTACCCCAAATCTACAGGACTTACAGTATCTGTTCGGCTCTCAGAGGTATCGGCACACAATGGTGCTTTTATCATATGCTTATCAGCGTGACCTCCTTCTCTCTTTTTAATGCTCGATCTTTTGCCCTTTCAATCAGGAAGCATATTACTCCTCTGTCAGAGCAAAGCACTTCCTAACGACAGCAGAGCCAGCTGGGAAAGAGGGCGAGGGCAGGAGGCCTTCGCATTAACATAATAATCCAGCCATGCTCCCACAGGCCCCGGGGCCAGACAGCATATTAGCTGGGTCCCCTTTGTGAGGGTCCTTGCAAAGGAGAAAGAGCCGTCTTATTACTTGCCTGTCAACCTGTGGAACCTTTATTTTCGGCTTTTGGAGTCACTGATGTGGGTTTTGAGCAGGGGTGTCGCAAGACCCTTTTAACTGGGGCCAGTGAAATACTGCTGTGATCCAGTAAAATATTACTGATAAATCCTTAGGAGTCAAAAGGAATAACCATATACTGGCATGATCATTTTTATCTAAACGTATTTCAGAAATTAAATGCAATATCAGAGGATATTTGATTTAACTACAATCCATTAGAAGAAACAAAACATTTTATCAAAAAGAAAACAACGTATCAAAATTGTTTTTGAAAACACGATCACAATGAACTCTCAACTACTATAAAATGTCCATGTTTGTACTGCATTAAAACGCATGAACATGGATTGTTGACACTCAGGAAATGCTAAAGAATTTTTGGAGATAGTGAAATAATCTTTATAATAAAGTAAAAAAAATTTACTCACCCAAAAAATCTAAAAAATCTAAAAAATATCCTTGCCCTTATTTAAAAATTATGAAAACAGAAAAGAAGCACCACGAAAGTAGTATAGTGAAAAAAAGAGTAATCATTATATTGCAAATCTTCTAAGACGATTTTCACAAGGAATTTTGGCTGAAATTCTTAATATACTTCAGTTTAGGAGAGAGATGTGATTCATGTTTTGAATCTTTGAATCAGTTCACAAACCCGGTGTGAATGATGCTTTCCCATATCAAACTGATCTGTCTCATTCGATGATCCAGCCGCATCTGTTACCGTCCCACTGGAGAGGAACATTATATGTGAACTTCACACAAATATCTGCTCCCAAATACTCAAGGGCTATCAAATAGCTTCAGAAGACTTATATGAGATACATCCGCTCTTATGACCCTTTCTTTGTCTTTTTGAAGCTCAAAAGTTACATTTTATTTTAAATACATGGAAAAAGATTAAAAGTTTTTTTTTTTATATTTCAGTTACACTTTATTTTAAGGTATATATAACTTTATATTATATTATAACTGAGTAATATTATGAACTCAATGTACTTACTATATAGGATTAGGGGGTAGCACTTTATTTTACAGTCATGTACATACTACGTGATTACTATAGTAATTACAATATAGAGGTAATAATAGGTACTATCCCTAAACCTAACTCTACCCCATGTAGTTACCTTATATAACTTGAAAAGAGTTAGTTCACCCCAAAATTAATTACTCACCCTCATGTCATTCCAAACCTGCAAGACCTTCGTTCATCTTCAGAACACAAATTAAGATATTTTTTGTTAAATCAGAGAGCTATCTGACCCTGCATAGACAACAACACAGACAACAACATAGACCCTGCATAGACAACAACATAGAAATATTCCCTTCCTGGGAACATTTCAGTTATGTTTCTGTCTATAGAGGGTCAGATTTCATCAAAAATATCTTCATTTGTTTTCTAAAGATGATGAACGTCTTGCAGGATTGGAATGACACGAGGGTGAGTAACTAACCCTCTAAGGTTATTTGCATGCAATTCTGCATAATTTATTGTTATTATAAAAGTAAGTACATGTAACGTAAAACATTAAAACAAAGTCTTACCAATGTTACTGTTGTTCCCCTAAAAGAAGTCAAGTGGGTCTGAAAAAATGCATGAGGTTGGGAAAATAATACTAATACTTACATTTTAGATTAGAATAATACAAGCATTTTGAACTTTACCCCAATGCACTGGAAAAGGAATGACTATTAATTTAATCCCGAAGGCTGTTAGCAATATGCACCAAACATGTGATCTTACGCACTAATCTCCTTTAACACGTATTGTGACTAGTCCTCTGTTTTCTCAAGAGGCTCTTGAGCATCAAATCAAGTGGCCCTTCACATAAGTGTCTTGAAGTGCTTGAATGAGAAACAAGCTTTTCCAAAACACGAGCGCTACACGCAATAATGCAATATAAAACAAAGAACACAAGAACAAACGCTTCCATTGTACTTCTCACTATAAAGACTCCATAATTCAAGATTCATCAGTAGTGCTGAATATAGATGGGCATCATGGGCATTAACCCCAACATTCAATGAGGAACCATCAATGTGAAGCTGCTGGGGGGAGAGCAACGGGGAGTCTGTCAGGCCATTTAGTTTTCAAGGACCTAGGATGGTGGATGTGATGGTGTGTGCTGACAGCTCGAGAGCAGAGGAACAGATAGACAGAGGAGGTGACGGCGAGGTCTGGCACTGAAGTCTCTCCCAACTCTGAGATGTCAGAGGAGGAAGATGAGGAGGCAACAACTCCGCAAACAACCGAATCAAGCCACTCCATAGGCCCCCACCAGTCAATGCCCCCTTGGGGGCGGCGCTCTAATTGGTGGAAAGGGCAGCCCGTCCGCTCTCACACTCAGATCTCTCTGAGGACATCCGAGGCAACGTGCCAATTACTGCCAATTGTTGGCCTCGTCATTGAGATGTGGACAGTTGTCCACATGGAATATGACTGAGGCCGAAGAATATTCCTTTTTTTTTCAGAGGACGGGCGGTGAGATTCGCATATGCTAAAAAACAAACTCTGGCTTATGACCCCTGCTAGATAGCATCCATTCATGTTATGTCCACTGAGACACACAGCTCTCTCTATGAATATTCGTTGCATGTGGTCAGAGGAAAAAAATAAATCTAAATACTTTAGTTTTCTGTTCTGATGTTTAAGCTTTGGTAAAAGGACAGTTTCATGTAAACGGGGTGAGTTAATCTGAAGTGATTTTAACTGACAAACCCTGTACATTTCAAACCCTCAAGTTCAGGCTATGTTTAAAGAGGGAATGGCCCATTATGGGCTGCTTGGAGGGAGTTCAGCACACATAGCGGTTCATCCATTATCCATAAGCTGTTCATCATGGTTAGGGTCAGGGGAAGACCACAACTCTTCCCAGCAGGCAAAGAGCGTACCAGGGAAGAGGAGCTCTACTCTCTGGGGTGTGTACACAGCAGACAAGAAAGAAATTAAAAAGAACAATAAAAGAGGAATTATTATTTAGCACAGCTGAAATCTATGTCTTTTAATTGTTGGCGAAAATCTTGGCAAAAAAAAAAAAAAGAGAGACCATGGTAATTTTATACTGATAAATTATTCAGCACACATTAATAACAGTCCAAGTCCAAGCAGCATAAGAGGAAGCTGTTTTAAGAGTGATGAACGGCTAGTGTTTCCAGAGTTTCCGCATGGCAGTAATTCTTTTGGTTTTAAGTGCTAAAAAATGACGTGAGAATAAAAAGCTTATTTTAAGAAGTTCAGAGGATGTTTCCAATGCACCCAAATGATACTTAGGAGCCACAGGAAAGAGTGTATATTAATACATCTGTGCATTAACACAGCAGTGCTACACCTGCTGAACTGCTGAATGTTAAAAATGTTAATTATGCAAAATTTTACATATAACAGAAAAGTCAGAAAAATATATCAACTATATATATATACACACATAGAGAGAGAGAGTGACAGAGGAAGATAGAGAGAGAGAGAGAGAGAAAAAACGGACTAGTGAAAATCTATATTTGCATTACTTTAAGCTACACAAACACAGATATATAGATAAGACAAGTTACAACTGTTGGAAAATCTGGGATACGAAGGTAAAAAAAAAAAAAAAAGAAAGAAAACATCCTTGTTGAAATCAAAAATTACATTTTAATATATTTATGGTAGAAAGTTTTTATGGAGCATGATCTTTACTTAATATCCTGAACATTTTTGCCATAAAAGAAAAATGTTGCATTTAAAGAAGATTTAATTTTGTGATAATGAACGACAATAAATTTGCCCGCAATCACTGCTCACATTTGCTGTCAGTCACTTAATCTGAAGTTTATGTTTCCAAATGGAAGATGACTGTTGGGTTCAAGGCTTAATGCACTCCTTGATATGTATTTCATGTCTAATCAATCAATTCAGCAATCTGCTCAATCTGTTTGCCATCCATGATCTCCATCGTTTTGATCTCACCTATAGAAATGAATGGTATTAATATTTAAAGTCTGCTAACTAGATCTAATCACGAGAGCCAACCCTCACTACATCCTCAGTGAGCAAAGACAGTATGTCAAGAGATGCCTTGCTCATCTAGATAGGAACCTGCATGATTCGCACATCAACACAGCCACTTAGTTATTCTTTTTCTTATTCATAACGAGGAGGGAGGAGGGACTCCCTCCCATCAGCCATGGACATGAAGCAATACTTTCAATGCTTAATAATTAATAAATGACTGAGTGCATGTGGTGCCTCACCTCCAAATGCATACCATCTGTACATTAAACAATGGACTTGAAAGTAGACACAGAAACATAGAAATATGCATGAATTTCTTGTAGATAAAAAAGGCTGCATATTTCTGTGAGCAAAAAAGGAAGCAACAATTGCCTTCCCAAAGCATGATGCAGAGCCCGTCTTGTTTTCTCTTCCTTAAAGGCAGTGCTCTATTCTAAATATTTACAAACTGAATAGTGCACATGAGATGGAATAAGTGGAGGAACTCAATAAAAGTAGTCCAGGGCCTGAAGGACAAAACAACAACTTCTTAGAGCCGGTTGAAAGAAACACTGCCAATGGAAGAAAAACAAATTTTCAACTTCAAAATAATTCAGAAACAATTGAAGAACTGAACATTCTGCCATAGACGTACAGCAGTATAAAAACAGTACCCTACTGTATGTACATTTACATGCACTGTATAGGAGAGAGCAAGGATTCAAAGCTTTTTAAACATCTTTATTATATTATCTGTGATACATAGAAATATAATAGTGATGCCTTTTAATACAATAAACTTGAAGCCTCAGATGTGCACTTTCCAACCGAGAGTTTCAGCCAAGTCTCATGAAAATGTGTTTAAAGTAGGCCAAATAAATATGAAAACTCATGGAACTGATATGCAAAAATGGACTTTGGTATATACAGTATATGACATGCATATAAGACGCAATTTACATATGATACACACCTACTCCTCAACCCTAACCCTACACATCACATAGCATTTTCGTTTTTTTTATTCAGCGTACTGTTTATACCCACATTCGTGAGATCGGGTAGGCTACCCGTTTTGTTCTTTTTGATAATATTCACAAATGAACACAAATTAAATTAATTTCATAGCTGAAAACCACTCCCAGAAGAAAAATGCTAAATATTGGCTACCAAAAAAACAGGAAAAAAAGAACATAATGTTTATTTTATTTATTTAGTTATTTTCAAAATCTGAATCTGCCGTGCTCTTGTTCACAACAGACCTTATTTGAAGCATTTAAACAAAAACCCAATTTAAAAAACTATACTGACTTCAGGAAAATGGGAACTGGAAGGGATAAATGCTCATTTAAACAAACAAACAAACAACAACAAAAATCCCTGCAGCCCTGCAAATACAATGCTAGCTTTGAAAAGAGCCTTGAAAAGACAGAGAAGTCAACCATTTTATTCAGGAAATGTTCTGAATTTGTTCCATCCTAGTCATTTAAGACATCACAGAATGACTTGTGAACGCAACGTAAGATGTGATAGAAATGATTTTGTGGACGTTTCCAATCTTCCGAATGACTCTCTGTTACACACCGCTGGATTTTCTCAGTATCACATTAAACAAGTGAGGCTTTGAAAATGATGTTAGTCTACGGATTCAGAAATGATGTTGGTCTACAGGGTTTAGTTTGAAGAATTGAAGAATAGTGTAACTTAAGATGACAAATGTTGCTTGATACAAACATACAAAATTGCTGATATAGCTATAGATATATATATAGATATATATATATAGACTCCTAACAAACTGACAAATACATTGATTTGTATTATCATTGGTATTACTGGCATTCATGCTTTAAGCTGAATATATAAGCAAGGCAAAACATGGTGTCATTAATAATCAGGGTTGTTTAGTCTCTGTTTTGTTTGTTTGTTGTTTAAAAAAGTGCACCGACGGCTGATGTTGCTTCTTTAGAAACCGCAACATCCGACTTCCGGGTCTTCCTGCTTTTTCGCTCACATTGTGGGGAGAAAAAGCTTCTGAGGCCCCGATAAACCTACAGCACTTCTGCACCCAAAAGAAAGAGTTAATTAGAAATACAAATTCGCCCAGATTGTTATTAATGGGAACTGTAGAATAAGCAACACATATTTTGTGCCCATAAGTAATCTCAGGTAGCTTTGATCTCGGGCCCATGGCGGATGCTGCCGCGTACCGCTGCCTGGCTTCTGGGACTATGCCAGCACCAGACATCTGGCTACTTTGTTATCATTGGCTGATCGGCTCTCGTGAGACCACTCTTGTGACACTAGGCAAGAGAGAAGAGTGGCCTGGCAACGAGAATTATCAGCACATTTGGAGTGGATTAAAGCTCCAAAGTGGTCCTCAAAGCGCGACGGGGGTCTCGTGAGCTGCCCTCCGCTGGGGGTTGGCGAAGGGGCTCGCAGAACAGACTTAAACAAGCCCGTTATGGAGATGCGCAATGCCAAGTAGACTCGAGGAAAGAAAAAAAAAAGAGCAGAGCCCCAACAGAAAAGAGTCATGGAGAGGGAGAGCCGCTAATTATCTCATCTCGTCAATTCTGTTGCCAGATTGGGAGACGACCAGATCTGGGAGTTGACTGAACCTTTTGCACAGGTTCATTATGCGCAGGCGCAGGTACATTTGGAAGCCTCATTGATGTTTTAGAACGTTGGTGGTTCATAACATTTCTAGACCGACAATATTCGGTATAGAAACCATTTTCAATGATAAATCGCTAGGGCATTTGTTAAATAATTACAAAGAAATGCAAGCGACACATTGGCATTTTTAAGTAAAACGACTGAAATAGTATTTTCTTGGAAAAAAAATTTATTTACAGAGTTGAAAAATCATTTACAGTGCTATAAACTCACATGCATTACTAGGAAACAATAAACAGCCCTATCATGCACCCATAACCCACAAATGGAAATACTGTCATCATTTAGTAACTCCATTATAGGCTAAATAAATAAATAAAAAATAACAACACGGAGACATCCTTCACTTGGCGCTTTACTTGAAGACTGTATATATAATGGATTATACATTTTTTTATTAATTTTATTAACAATGCACTGCATGACCTTGCAATTATAACAGCTCATTTTCAAACCTTTATAAAGTATAATACATTAAAATACACTAAACAACCAAATCCGTGTGTAACAAACGATCTGCAAACATTTAATGCATTTTAACATTACATTTATTTACAAAAAGAGATGCACTGTCATGCACATTTTGAATAACTAATAATGCATTAATGCTTCAAGTAATGCATTACCTCAAAAATCTTTTTTTTGTGGTTGCACAAAATGACTTTTCCATAATACTGGTCAAAACCAGCAAATGATTAAAATATTTGTTGAGGGAAGCCTTGTGTCAGTCCTCCTCTGCCGTCTCTTTATCATGACAGACACACCGTGACCCCTAAATGTTATATAAGCAGAAGCTCATGATATATTCATGTTTATTCAGTATGTGGTACTGATGGCAGCCCTCCACGGATTGTGTAGCTGATGACAAGCTCGATATGTAAGACAAACTCCTCTCCTCACTGTACACACACTGTCCATGTGGACCTTGGCTAGGAAAGGTTACTCCCTCCCCCTTCTCCTCTATCTCTCTCTCTCTCACTATCGCTCACTCTTTCTGCCGCTTCCACTCTCCATCCCCGAATGAAGCGAGGGTACAGGCACCATCTCCAGGTTTAAAGTGATGCTAGCTATCAGATGCTCGTTATCGTTAATCTCCTATTCACCACTACATTGGATGCCAGCCCATGAGACTCAGACCAGCTGTGGTAAGGCTTTGAAGATATGCGCAGCAGACAGCATTGGTCTTTCGAAGATATCACGCTGCTTCGTGTTATTTTTTAACATATATAATGACTATACAGTTTACAATTTGAGATTTTACGTGGACAACTTTAAAAGCGTTTTTGTCAGTATCAATGTAAAACTTATGTATTCAGATGTTTTGTGGTCCATTTTTTTATTTATGTACAGTGGTACTATACATTGTAATGTTGCAATGCCTGATTACTGTATTTCATTTTGTGGAAAACAATCATGATCAACAGTTTTAATATCACCGATATCAGCCCATAACAAGAAAATAATGATTTTAGCCTTTTAGTATTGAATGTAATATTTCAATATCAGCGTATTAGTAAGGATGCATGTTTTGTGGTGAATTCAGTCTAAATCTAGCGTCATACAGATTAGATGTTTGCAACAGACTTTCTCAGAAATGTGATCAGCATGTTAGAACAACATCATGTTGCTATATTATCATGCTAATAATGAGCTTATGGAGGGCTGCAAAAGACTCGGCCCTCTGTTCCAAGGGATGAGCTGGATGTGGAGGGGGCCTCTGACACCTGTCACCCTACAAGCCAAGCACAATTAAGGCTTCTCTTGGGGGTGGAGGGGGGACTTGCCTGGAAGTCATGCAGCTCCTGGTGCAATGGGGAAGCGTTTGAAGATCATTAGTGTTACAGACCCTGTCTTCATGGCCCTGACAAACCTACTGAATACTGTGCTTTGATCAGGCCCAGGCATTTTTGTCAATAGCAAGGGGTACAGTGCATACATTAGTAAGTTACTCGCACAAAGTCAGCAGGTAAAGTGTCACATTCAATAAGAGTCCGTGCGTTGTACTGATTGGACCTAATTAGCATCATTTCTGTTTGGACATCTCGGGCAATGAACAAACTCGAACGCCGTCGAGCGTCAATACACGAACTTGTCAATTGCTTTCTTAACCAACACAAATAATGAAGATGCTCTATTTATAGACTAGGAAGCCAGTGAAAGTTTTCAGTGAATGCGAAGTAGGCTACTGCATCTGAAAAAAAAGGGGGTTATAACTTTTAATTCAAATCAAAGCTACTGTATGACCCGACATCATCAATATCACATCACGTTTATTGGGGTTGACCCCGCAGAGGAGTGCGCTGAATGATAAAACACGCTGTTAAAGTTCTGAGGAGTTTCAATTTTATCAACGCCTTCTCTACGTAGCCTACCATCGTGAAACGAGCTCGGCGCGTTTTCGTATAGTTCCACTCGCCAAACTGACATATTAATAAATGTTTCATTTTCCGAGGAAGGGAAACTGTCAGAATGCACACCGTTCTGTGATGTTTCAATGATTAAGAAACCAAGCACTTTGCTACAAAGGTGAGGTTCATTACAAATATTGAAAGGTGAGGGAGAAACATGAGACGGTCATGCAAAAAAATAAAAATAAAAATGCTAAGTTATTCAAGTGAATAAAGAGATGTGATTGGCCAGCTTATCGGTAACACTTCGGACATGCTAGGGCTTTTCACTTTTGAAATAGTTTACCCTGGGTTATTCTAAACCACGGTTAAACAGAATCATGGGTTATATTGCTTCATGTTTGACGCTGCTCATAATTTAGCCAAGTTTATCTCTTACTTCTGGGTATTCTCAAACCGATGTTTCACACTGCGTTTCTAAACCTTGGGTTAATGTTCGTATTTGCATATCTGTGTGGCATCGTCACTAACTGGCTGGAGGAACGCCGTTTACGTAAACGCTCTGGCATTGTTGAGAGTACTATAAATAGACTTTTCTGTGGGCTATAAGAGGTAAGGATGAAGCAGTTTTAGCATCTAAACATTCTAACACCGCATAGTTTGTGACGGTTTGCCACCTTAGCGGTTAACTTTTTAAGTAGCTAACCACGGTTTTGCTTTTGCTAGTTCAACCATGGCATTACACCAACTGTAATATTCCAAAAAAACATGGTTTCTGCGATAAAACCATGGTTCATTTTCATAAGGGTTTCTTTAAGACCAACAAAGCAGTTTTCTTTAAAAGATCTGCTAAAA
The DNA here is from genome assembly GCF_018831695.1 of Puntigrus tetrazona. Classification (NCBI taxonomy): domain Eukaryota; kingdom Metazoa; phylum Chordata; class Actinopteri; order Cypriniformes; family Cyprinidae; genus Puntigrus; species Puntigrus tetrazona. Next base: position 17,984,165 of record NC_056699.1, read on the forward strand.
CTCTTATAACAGAGATACCACCATCAGCAAGATCTAAAGATGCCTGATAATGATAGTTCATGCTTCAAAATATCGGTCCCTACGTGATCTTGATCTACATAGATGTCAGGAATCTGAGCAGTTGCACTTCCATGTATTAATTTACACATTCAGCAAGCGGTTTACCTCACCCGTGTGCTAGAAACATCCAGACACCCCCCAAACAATCAGAATTTCTGGAAGCTCTCAGATACCGTAACACTAGGTACTTCTCCAGATCATGTCACACAAATACAGGCATGTTGTGCCTCAGTGTAACTTTAAATAGGGTGTTTGGCAGGCAATTGGATGAAGGGGAAAATGATAATTATGGCTGATGAGCGAGAGGCTGCATGTGGTGACAGTGTGACAAGTGAGAGCTCTTTAATTTGTTGGATCAGATAGTGACACGCTCCATCAGAGGATGGGGAAAACCTTTTCATTTGTGCAAAAGAAAGGTGGAAAGGGGGTCAATTAGCATCAACCATTAGACATCTCATGACATGCTATATATTATCATCTGGTACAGTCATCTTAATGAGAAAGGAAGAGAATTTTCAACTGTATCGGATTGAATTTGGAGGCAGAGCAGTACAAGACCAATCATAAGAAAAAGCAGCTCACATACTGTTCCTCTCATGTTATAAAGTTGTGCTGTATAAAAATATCTCTTATGCTAACCAAGGCTGCACTTGGCCAAAATTCAGTAAAAAATATTAATAACAAATTAAAAGGCTTTATATATATATATATATATATATATATATATATATATATATATATATATATATATATATATATATATATATATATAAAAAAAATATATATATATATATATATATATATATATATATATATATATATATATATATATATATATATATATGTTTATTTATTTATTTATTTTTATTCCAGAATTGGTGTTCATGAAACATTTTTGCCGCTTAATATTTTTGCAAATCATACATGATAATAAAAAATGCTTCTTGATTTCTGACCGATCACGTGACACCGAAGGCGAGAGTAATGGCTTTGCACGTACAGTTATTTTAAACTTTTTCTGGTTTGTATTGCACACACTCATATGTCTATGTACGATGCTTAAAACACGACCAAAAAAAAGAGACACATAAGGATAGCATCCATTTATTTATTTATCATAGTATATGGTGGCTTGAACTCCAAGATTTACAATTAAATAATGAATAATGCCAAAAGGGAAGTTGATATTTTTCATATCATCCAGTGAGAACAATACAAAGCCACGATATCTAACCAGTGCCTTATTTGATGCAATGACAGGTGCAGTGAACCCCTCTACAGTATATTGATTTGGAGGACCTAGAGGTATGTGACATCATTATGAGGATTGACCTTCTCCTGCTCTGCCCTGAAGTCTTAGAGTAAATGAACATTACTGAGAGTGAGACTCTGGCTTTGCTGCCAGGCTGGTATAGTTACTGGTGTCACGGAAACAATTTTTGGCGTGTAATCTACCTACGTGACATCCTGTCTCCAGTCCAGCGCGTGCATCTGACGAAGTAATATGTCTTCAAACATGCATTTATGAAAGCCTCTTTTGTTCGGTGACGCACGCAATACAGCCATCCGAATCTGTATAAAGACAGAGCGAGGAAATGTTGCTTATTTCTAGTTAATTGCTAAGGCCGTGTCCTTTGTACGTCGCTGCTTCCTAGCGAGAGCAGACCGCATATCGAGCGAGGTTGCTGTGAATTAAACTCCTGCTACTGAGAACAGGGAAGAAAGAGACTCTCTCACACACAAAAACACATTCTCTGTCTTCTCCTCACACGCACACACTTATTCTCGATTCCTCTCTCTCTCTCTCTCTCTCTCTCTCTCTAAATATCCCGCACACTCCCACATGCATGGCGCATTCACAATCTTTTCTTTTTACTCTTTATTTCTCCTTTACTTCATCTCGAGCTTTCTCTTTCCTCCTCACATTCCGGTGATGCATCATCCTTTGTCCCTGTGTTCTTAGAGCAAGCTGCAGTGACTGTGTTGGTGGCACAAAGGAGCGGCGGGTATTAAAACAGCTGTCTCTGGTGGTCCGGATGTAATTGGGATTGTTAACGTGCTCGGCTCCTGAGGGATGCTCGTGAGAATGTCTTTGTGTAAAGCACACAAGCTCCACAGCGGCATACCTTGATTTTGATGTACGTCAAAAAAAGCAAACAAGTCACCTGAGCTACTGTACATCAAGTCTGGCTGTTTTTTTTTTTTTTTCCTCTTGCTTTTTTATCCTCCTGTTTCGGGTTGTTGCTACTGGAGCACTGTTATTTATATGTAAAAGAAAACGTCTGTGAAGCTCAATTTTAGTCGGAATTCCTGTGAGAGCGTGCCTTCTTAGCGGGGAAAATAAAAGTGTATTTATGAGCACGCGGACACAGCTTTTGAAGCAGGAGAAAAATCTTTGCAAACCTGGCTCCTGAAAGCACCTGTCTGGTAATACAAATTGAAGCACAGTATCATCAAATGAAAGAAAGAGACAGAGAGAGAAGAAAAGCAGACAGAGGAAGGGGGTTAAAATCCTTTAAAAAGATGGATGTGTCATTTTTGCGTTAAAAGGCCAAACTTTCACGATCAGCAACCGAAATGCAACGCGATTTCAAAACGCCCGTTACTCGTGAATTGCGCGCAGAGGGCGCGCTGCAAGAGCCAAAGACACCGTGGCCGCCGGTGCTTTAACTGATCATGCGTTTAGCCCAGATCAGATATATTAAAGCTGAGCACTTTAACCGCCCTGATAAATACGTTTCTTTACGCTACAGCCAACCAAAACTACTCCTCAAACTCAATCGCCTCAGAGCGGAATCCGATTGATTTATTCGACGTTAGATATACTTTTGTGGTGGTTCATTGTGAATGAAAATTTCATTTGCCGATTTAGGGGTGGTGAAATATAAATGATTTCGTTAAAGTTTCATCATAAATCAGTCTTTGGGTATATACGAGGAGACAGTGATTGGGCCTTGAAGTCTCCTGAGCAGGCGCGCCAGGGGTGGCCCTCCCTTTGGAGAGGTACTGTACCTCTGTGGCTTCTGCACCGTCGACAGAAAGGCTGTGAGTGCCATGGGAGAGATTTCACGGAGACGTGCGAACATAAAAAATCCGCGACACTGGGTGTTTGTAAACATCCGAGACGGAGATTTGTTTTCTTTCTATTTATGTATTTACATTTTCGACTGATTTAAGTCCGATTTATTTTTAAAAAAATTATATATATATATATATATATATATATATATATATATATATATATATATATATATATATATATATATATATATATATATATTAGCTGTATAGCCAAAGTGCAGGGTGATTTTTATTTTGTTTTCTCCAATAGAGACATGATGCAGCACTTGCTCTAATTTAATTTCCTAATTATTATAAATTTGATGACAAGCAATCGTTTAAGACGAACAAGTGCGTACTGGCGTATTTATTAGCTATATACAAGCATATTAGTTTTGTTACTGGCTACGTAACGATCATCTCGACGTTTGCCATTTGGCATATATTTGACAGATATTAACTAACCGTAAATTGCGATTACTGTTCGGAAGATTTGAATCAATTGAATGCATTCGAATATTTTTAGCTCGAGTTAAAAATGTGCGTTTCGCGTTAGCTGCGCACTTTTACGCGCGAGGTTAGTCGGTCGCTATGATGCATCAATTACCCCATCCAATGGACTCGAATAGATTAAACAAATTAGACTAGCCTTGTTAATTAGAACATGATTAAAGGTTTTTAATTAAATCACTGATGAAGTAGTCTAATTAGAACGAAGATATGATAATAGCCCGCTGCGACGAGTATATAATTGTATTGGGTTTGCAATTAAATCCTAAAGAGTTGTAAAAAATCCGCTTTTCCGTGTCATTAATGAAATACTTCGCACAGTGTAGGCTGTTTCTGTTGAGACATCAAATTCATAACTCAAGTGGCTTTCCTATTTATTTCAATAAACTAATAAATTCGCCAAAACGAAGTCGTTTTTTTTTTCCTAAATAATAAAATCAACGCAGGTTAATTACCGAATGACTGTCGAACAAATATAAATTTAATTTAAATTCAATATTTCTACATTTCGCTGGACGTAATTTGTTTAATGCGTGTCGGTATATCAAATTACCTCGCTATAATGCAATGATAGTCGTGCGTTTTGCTCTGATTTATTTCACCCAACAGGGACAGCAGATGATGGAGCTGTCCGTGGTGATTTCTTCATATACACCCGCACTTCTCCGACCAAGCTTCCGATCACGAATTACACAGCACCTTATCTTTCATATACATATTTTTTTTTTTTGCATCGTCGTAAAAGTTTGCTATGGCATGCTGCATAAACGTTACAGAATAAATGCACGACGTATACGCACAACGCGTGGAGAAATGCATTTCCAAACACCGAAATGTTTAACTTTAGAACGCAATCGCGCTTTCATTCAATTCCTTTAACCGCGGTGGTTTCCTCAATAACTTTATTGAAGTATCACACAATACCAGCCGCAGTCGTTGCAACTGCCCATGCGCAGAGTCCCCAGCGGCGCTGTGGCTAATGAAGAATAATAAATCATGAAAGGTTTTTCAGGTACAGCCGAGAGAGCGTGTAAGAGGAGAGGGAGTGAGAGAATGGGTGAGCGAGAGAGAGAGAGACGCAGCCTGCCCTTCGCCTTGGAGCACAGACAGATCGAGTCCCCGCAGCATTGAATGTAGTCGACTGTCACCTTTATCTCATAATCAAATTCAGCAAGAATCGGGGATAAAGGTTAACGAGCGGCATTGTTTCGAGCGACGTCGTTCTGGAAACCGGCACGGAGAGAAGAGAGAAGAAACTTTTTACGCTCGTTTTTAAAAAAGCGTGCGCAAAGACAAACTCACCAAAAGACATCAGCCTCCGCCGCGACAAGCGAACGGTATTTTGCAAAGGCGGAGGAAATTTTTTCTGCGGAGCGTTTTGGCAAGAGTTGGCGTGATCTTTTGGAGGAGTTTACCGACAGGTTGCATGGCTTACTGGCGCTCGCGGCACGTCTCTAGCCACGGAGCGCGACGGAGCGAGCAGGAGATCGTTCTCTCAGACCACTAGATGAGCCATCTAGAGACTCGGCGCATCATCCTCCTCTTCACGTTCGTTGCGACGCCAGAGACTTGAGACTTCCGCGCAGCGACTGGGCTTGAACTCCAGTCGAAGAAGAAGAAGAAGAAGGCGGAGTCTTAACTTATTAAAAGGAACTCGCCGAGGCTCGGTCGCAAATATGATGATGATGTCTCTGAACAGCAAGCAGGCGTTCGCCATGCCTCACACCAGTCTGGCCGAGCCCAAATACTCCAGTTTGCATTCCGCGTCCTCCTCTTCCACTTTGACTTCCAACGCGCCCTCGTCCTCCTGCTCGACGTCCAGACACAGCAGCACGATCAGCAGCAGCGGCGGCGGCGGCTCGGAGGCGATGCGCCGAGCATGTCTCCCAACCCCACCGGTACGTATTCTGCATAATCACCGCTTAAAGGCACATTTTGACAGCCCACTTTTTCTGCTTGATGTTTTTTTCATGTCTGCACAGCAAATCACCCAACACCTCCATTTTTCCCTCCCAACTTATGTATTCAGCCGGGTTTGCCTTTCGTATTAATTTTTATGACCTGGGATGTTGCATGTGTCTTGTTTTGTGTGTTCTTTTTTAGGATTTCTTTTTTTTACATGCTGGAAATGTTTTAAAAGCACGGAGTGGAGCGCGTATTCCCTGCTGACAGTTATGTGTGCATTCTATTTGCAATTGCAGAGCAATATATTCGGCGGATTGGATGAGAGTTTGTTGGCCCGCGCGGAAGCTCTGGCGGCGGTGGATATAGTCTCGCAGACCAAAAGCCATCATCACCCTCCTCATCACAGTCCCTTCAAGCCGGACGCAACCTACCACACCATGAACACGCTGCCGTGCACCTCGTCGTCCTCCTCGTCGTCGTCCGTGCCCATCTCGCACCCGTCAGCGCTGGCGAGCCATCACCACCACCACCACCATCACCACCACCACCAGCCGCACCAGGCACTGGAGGGCGACCTGCTGGACCACATCACCCCAGGACTGGCGCTCGCCGGAGCCATGGCCGGGCCAGACGGCTCGGTGGTCTCCACGCCTGCGCACCCCGCTCACATGGCAGGCATGAACCACATGCACCAAGCTGCCATCAACATGGCTCACGCCCATGGGCTGCCATCCCACATGGGCTGCATGAGCGACGTGGATGCAGATCCCAGGGACTTGGAGGCATTCGCTGAGCGCTTTAAACAGCGTCGGATCAAACTCGGCGTGACCCAAGCGGATGTAGGGTCAGCGCTGGCCAACCTGAAGATTCCCGGCGTAGGCTCTTTAAGCCAGAGTACCATCTGCCGGTTTGAATCGCTCACGTTGTCCCACAACAACATGATCGCCCTCAAGCCCATCCTGCAAGCCTGGCTGGAGGAGGCAGAAAAGTCGCACCGGGAGAAACTCAACAAGCCCGAGCTCTTCAACGGGGCCGAGAAGAAGAGGAAGCGGACCTCCATCGCGGCCCCCGAGAAAAGGTCCCTCGAAGCCTATTTTGCTATTCAGCCGCGTCCGTCCTCAGAGAAAATCGCAGCGATCGCAGAGAAGCTGGACCTCAAAAAGAACGTAGTGCGGGTTTGGTTTTGCAACCAGAGGCAGAAACAAAAACGCATGAAATACTCGGCCTGCGTCTAGCTCGACCAGAAGACCAGCGCGACGTGTCGAGAGACTCCTAAAACTGTTTAGAGACGATTTGTAAAATATTTCTTATTTCACACCTTTTTCAATCATCAATAACTTGTGCGTTGAACCAGAATTTCATGACATTCAAAAAGAGACATTTGAAAATACCAAATCACTGTCACGTATTACGCAAAGGGGATGTGGAATCATTTAAAGGATCGTTTGACTGATCAAGTAAGACCATTCGTTTTTCCTCACTTATTCTAGCACACTTTCTATATCAGAGGAGCAAGACTCTTTAAACCTCAATCAGACAGCCTGCCTGAAGCCGAATAGCGTACGTTAGAAAGTGTTCTGTATCGAGCTCCACACAACACCAGTAATTACTATAAACTGATTGGGGTGGGGTGCTTCGGGTCAAAAGGGTGACAGTGTCTCGTCAGTGTTTTTTTGTTTTGTTTTTAATATTTCTTTCTCAGCATGTCACGCTTCAATCTGGTGTCGATTCAGGGGTTCATTAGATAAAAAAGAAGAAGAGGACATCGCCAATTAAGTCCACGAACGATTTTACAACATTATTAGATAATTACCAACAGCTCCTTGTAAATTATTGATTTAGCTGTTACATGCATAATTTTAGCCGTCGTCTTCTTAATTCCACTTCTGTGATTTTAATAACGATGGCCCTAGTCTACAGTTAGGGTAAGAATATCCGTCTTTTTTTCTAGTGAAGGCATATTTGCTGTAATTGACTCAAACAGAACACATTGGATGCACACTGAACAGGAGGAGAGCTTCGATTGTTTTTGGTGATGGGATTTGTTCAGCCAAATATCTGTTGCAATACGCCTGCGCTCTAACGTGGCTGTGTTTCTTATGAACTATTTATCATGTGAGGTAATGTTTACTTCATTACATATTTATTGGGATTCCCTCCACGTTTTTGCTTGAGAAAATCATATTGAGACAACAAGGGGAAACGTGGCCCTCTGCGAACGGGGAAAAGTGCTCGAAACAGGCCACTTCTGTTTAGATGTTTTTCTTTCGTTTCTTTCTGACGTTTCGAAAAGGCACAATCGAGAGATATATGAGAACATTTTCTTTGAAATTATTTTCATGTATGTTATCTGCTTATTTATTTGTATAAATATACGCGTATAATTATGGAGTCGTTTGCTTGTTGAATTCACCATGTTTAGTAATGTTTTCTTAATGAAAAAGATGAGTTTCATGGAAGCATTCACGTAAAATGTAAATATCTCATTTGGACATACACATAAAATATCCGTACAGGTATTTGCTGTATTGCTGTTTTAGCTGCGGTAACTGTAATGTCTGTTGCTTTAGGTTTAATTGTCGGATCAGTTCATTAATTTATTACATCAATGTATATTTAAGTTACTATTTGATAATTGAATTGAACTATGTGTTTCATTAAAGAACAAAATTTTAACATTTTATCCAACGTTCTCAATGGGTTCATTTATATTCCAAGGCCTGAACCGGGTTTTCAAACGTTTTCATGGACTGTGCACGTGTATGTTAACGTTTCCCTCCATCTCATATTGCTCATTGTTTGGATCGCGCGTGCCTTTAACACCAATTTGCAATTTTTCTCATTTCTCTCGCGAGATACAAACGGGCGCTCGGGTTAGATTAGCGTCTCGCTGTTCGCCTGAAAGAGACGTCCTGACATCTTCCCCGAGCTGCAGAGCTACGCTTGGTGTTCCCGCGAACGGCTTGCTGCTGCTGCTAGCGTTCGCAGCCCCTAGAAGCCTACCTGAGAGCAAATGCTAATATTCTATTAGAGTCTAATCATGAAGTCTATAGAGATCTGGGGAGGTCCCTCGAGCACAGCGCTGCCAGATGTCAGGCCGCCAGAAAAACACCTCGCCTGCCAACGTGCCGGGCTCCATTTAAATCCACAGTCGATGGTTCTCGTTCTTCTGCCGACATAGGCAGCCCTTTGAAGACTGACTCAGTTCACTGTTAGGCCGTATAAAAAAAAGAGAGGGAGAGAGAGAGAGAGAGAGAGAGAGAGAGAGAGAGAGAGAGAGAGAGAGAGACGGGAGTGTCATCTCAGTAGCGGCGCGTGTCATGGCATTCTAGGCGTACCAATTGCTTTCAGCACCACGGACAGCCGCCTGAATAGAGGAGGTTTTTGCCATTGATGTTTCCTGCCGATTTTCAAAGGGATTTAACAGATGATGAATGCAGTTTGCATTTCGTTTTGTTCTTTCGAGAAAAAAAAAACAAGAACGCAATATGAATATTTTCGGGAAAAAATGGCGCATGTTATCATTCTGATTTTAATCACGTTTTCGAAACACATTACGCAATTCCTTTAGCGACCGGTGAAAAGTATTTATTTGACGTTTTTATTATTATTTGTACCCGTCCGGCGCGTGGTTTTGATGCCAGAGGCTCGACGCTTCCGCCGGACCCGCAGTCATTTACAGAAAGCGGGAAACCTCACGACGACCAGCAATCAGTTTATTAGTTGGCGCGGTGGCTGATCTTAAGAAGCTCGCTGGCTGAATAAAGTTCTCATCAATTCCGGCCTGCTTCGAAGGAGGAAATCGGTCCTCCCGAACGAGCAGATCGCTTAACGCGAACGAATTATTAAATTACACACGGAATTATGAAAATCAGATCATTGCTAGCAGTAAGTAAGCGATCATTAACCGGAGCTGTTAATTACAGTCTGAGGCCGGACGCGGAGAGGCTCGTAGGGCATGGGAATGAATCATGGACGAAACGGCCTATCCCGAGCCAGATACCTCCTATACTTAACTTTCACATAGGTGCGAAAATGATCGATTTTTATGTTCGTTTTTTTTTTTTTTTTAGAAATACAAATCATTCACGAGGAAGACTAAAATGAAGGAGCACGCGACGCATATACTAACGCGCGCTTAACTTCCAATATTTCCCCCCAAAAAGCGAACGCGTGGTTTTATTCCGCCTTCCTTTAATAGTCTGATCCGAGAGAGGGCACTGACCTGTTAGTGGTATCTCGTGCATGTGATTCTCATGCTTTAAAAAGCACGGTGGTCACGCTCGGAAACGAAAGGGCAGCGCTGTTTTCCTTTGTTATAATTAGGTCTTCTGTTTTCTTTCTCTTTCCCCTGAACATTTCCCCCCTTTCATAGGGATAGTGATGAAATTTTAATGAAGCCGGGGACTGTCGGTGCTCCGCCTGGGGACTTACGAATAGAATATTTTAACTGTACATTTACCCCAAGTGTCTGCCATCAAAGCGCGTTAAGACAAACCACAGGCCTCTGACGTGTCGGAGCCCCTTATTTAGTACTTCAACATTTATTGCATCTCTGATATCCATCGTATTTAGATGGTTTTTGTTGCATCATTGGTGCGACATCATCGGTAAAATAATAACAGCGCGATGCTAGCTTAATAATAATGAAATGAAATATGAAATAAATACGCTACGGCGGTGGACGATGTAAGGAACGTCATGCTAAATTAAGTAGTGGTTTCACAGACGTGTGATAACCATAAAACATCTCGATCAAAACAAATCGTTGATACGTGAAGGAACACGCAAGTTCGCAACGCCTTGAACTTTTCTCTCTCTCTTCTCGTGTAAAACAGCACTGGCCAAAGGTTATGGTGTCACACACACCTGATTAAACGAAAAAAAAAGAATCAATAACCGTGATGATAATAAGCGAGATCTAGAATGATAAAACCCTAACACAGACCTCAGAGCTTGATTTGCATTGATAAATAATATTAGTGTCATGCTAAAACGCCATAGCGGATAAAACCACTTAGAAGCAAATGCCAGTCTACTTCTAAAAAAGTTATTAATAGATTCAGGTTTAGTACAGGTCTGTCTCGTCTCTCAACGTTTAGCCTACCTGTTGTCATAATTATTATTATATCTGTTACATACTGAAAACAACCAAACGACATTTTTTGAATAGACTGGCAGACGTCTGCAAGTTCAGTCTTATTTTAATCTTAGGTTGACAGTCACGCATTTTGTATTGTTCACTATACGCGGAGAATTTCTCTTGAACTTAAGCTAAAGAATTTAAAGGTTCCCCAGATAAATATTTAAACACACAAGCTTGTAACAAAGTGTTGTAATATATGTATATATATATATATATATATATATATATATATATATATATATATATATATATATATATATATATATATATGGACACATTTCAGCGTGTAACGAACTATAACATATATCAATAGACACATCGTTAGGCTGAGGCTTTATATTCATAAAACCATGAATATGACGCGATGCATCAGGCAGCTCAATTGCCGGATTTTGGCTTAGGTTTGTACAAATATTCATATATATATATATATATATATATATATATATATATATATATATATATATATATATATATATATATATATATATATATTAACAATAATTTCCTTCGGTTTTCAGTGCGTCAGGTGAACAAATACGATTTTCCAAAGCGCCCAATGAACAAACGCCACGCGATGATTGAACGCCGTTCTTATTTAAGGCAAAACCGGCATACCATCCTCACGCTGTAAGTACGCCCCGTGGACTGTGGCATACTGTTGAAATTTGTGCCTTCAAAAGAGGCCTATGGTGATTAAATATTAAAGAGTCTAGGATGAGCCTGTGTGTTTCTCGCCCGGTTCTGGTTTTCTTCCCGCTCGCCGCGAAATTCATTTAGGCTTTAACGCACAGCGCGTTGCGTTCTCTTATTCTCAGACGCTGTTGCGCCGTTCCAAATGAGCAAGTCGCAGTTAGATCGCGCGTTCGGCAATAATGAGAAGGTGGTAGAGCTGTCTGCTGGATGTGTGTGTTCATTGAGGTTTGACAGCCGTGCTCCGCTGCAGATCTATTCATCATACCCGCAAGGACTGCCTCTCTCTCTCTCTCTCTCTCTCTCTCTCTCTCTCTCTCCCCTCTGTCCTCAGTTTATACAGAACAGAATCATTTACATAAAGTCCTTAAGGCAAATAACTGTTGGGGGCTCTAATTTATATCTGATCGAAAATTAGCCGTCATTATGCGCCCCATTAGCCGCGTCTTTAATGTGCTTCTAAGCACCATTTGTCAAGCAGCTTGTTAATATCCTTCAAGTCTTTAAAGTTGAGAGCTCATTAAAAGACTCTGCGCCCTGGTATTGATGCTATTTTATAAAATTCCGCAAAGCGTAAAGGACCGTTTAAAAGTTTTCTCTTCCTCCCAGAGCCGAATGACGCACGGTTTCCCGAGCATTACGCGGGATACGGCATTGTTTTCAGCCTGAAAGTTACGTCTGTGCACGGCCCGAGGTCGACAAGACGGGTGTTCAGCGGGAAATAACGTCTTATTTTTCGCACTGTTAAGTAAAATTACGAGGATGTCGCGAAATCGTGTCGGGTAATTGGGCTCTGGCAGGTGAATTAAGTTCTAACACGCTCTATAACCGACTTGGACGTTTGCAAAAAAATGCCTTTGGATCTAAATCATAAATTGCATTCGTAAGTAATTAAGAAAATCACCCTTTAAACGCGTTACAAATCGTTCCAACGCGACAGAAAACATTTCGCATTGTATACAGCGCTGTCTTTTATTTCTCGCACCTATAAGCTGTAACTAAAACGGTTTAAAGCAGATAAGGCGCCACGTGGTGCACCTCTTCTACGGTCTCTCCCAGAAACAGTCGACCTCCTAAAAAGTCACTGTATAATTCGCGCGTTGTCAATAGGTAATGTGTTCCTTATCGCGATCTGTCGTCCATAATTAGGCTGCTGTCTGCCCGTGGGTGGGATTTAACGGGTCCTTATTATTAGTTAAAAACTCGAGCGTCCCGTCGTTGCTTCCGCGAACTCCTCCGGGCTAAAGCAATAAAGCGCGTAATTAGAATGCTAAAGACAGATGTAAATAAAAGCAATGAGACGGCGGTGAGGGATGAGGCGCTGGGGTCAGGTTCTCATCAAAAACCCAGTTGGTGTGATGACACGACGGCCCGGCCGAGCGCCAGAGGCCCGGGGCTACAGCGACAGACCGCGGGCGGAACGCGCTAAATGACTCCGACGGAGCGCGCACAAAAACCCCAAACGTCTTTAAAGCGTTTCTGACTATATTGCATTATGCATGCATGTAACGCGCGCGACGAAAGCTCATATAAGCACCCGTGAAAACATCACGCGTGTGGCCTCTCTTAATACGTTCATCCCGTTATTTTGCGTCTTTATTCGGAACCGTTCTAATGGCTGTAATAACGTTTTGTCTCGCAGAAAGCGAATATTTTGCTTTTTTTTATCTAAAACTATTTTTTAAAACGTAATCATTTCAGGAAATGCATAAAAAATAAAAAGTAATTAATTTTTGCTCTCTACACCAAACACCTTTTTTACCTCTCTTTTGAAATAATCAATAATCAATAAATAAATACGTTGCGACCTGTTCCTGTTTTATATTGTAATTCTATATATGCACATTTATGTCTGCCATTTATATAAAACACCACAAGTTGTTGGATTCCTTTATTGGGTTATATTTAGCCGGCTTTAATTCCTTCACATTATTATAGAGTCCCATTGTAATGTCACACCCTCAAGTGATGTAATTGTTTTAGACACTGGGGGTGTGTTTTATTCAAGCTAGGAGTGCAGAGATCTGGGCCAGTGAAACCGACACAGAGATAGAGAGAAGAAAGAGAGAGAGAGAGAGAGAGAGAGAGCTGCCCTGTTTAAAGAGCTTTCACTTTTCTGTCTGTTCCCCCTCTTCACTAATGAGATGTTCAGTAGAGGTTTACCTGGCTACCCATTAGCTGGGCTTTATTGCACCCCAGCCGCCTCTCCCCTTGTTTTCTTTCACTGCTCACATCACTAATCACAGATGCTGGAAATGCTGACTACAGAATACGGAAGGAAAACATGCCACCATTCACTAACTGTAGCCTAAGGTACAACACTGCAGCTCTTTGTGGAAACTGGAAGCGCCTCACTTAAAAGAGGTGTGTAATAAAAATAATAATAATAATAATAAAAATACTTATTTTAAAGCAGCAAGGCAGTACTACACTTTAATAATTCTGAAGAGTATCAAATTAGGATTCTTCAGCTTGTAACAGCAGCAGAACAGAAACCTCTTTATAATGGGTCTGAAAGCATAACTATATAAGCACAAAAGGTTTTCAAAGTATAAAAATAATAGATTTTTATTTATTTATTTTGCTTTGAACGTACACACTATATAGAAACTTAATGGTGTTAGAAACTATTAAATTTTTTTTTCACTAATTTTATTTATTAATAAGATGCTTTTAGCCCTCTATTTATCTGGTCTCATAATACTTTGTAGTCTTTATTACGGGTTTTACAACAGCTACACAAACAAAACAGCAGGCATTATGAATGGGCAGTTTTCCATTAAATAGTAGTAATTAAATTTTAATGTGACTGGGCATAATTAAGCAAAAAAAATACAAATAAACAAAACAAAAAACTCAATACGGATACAGTATGGATCAGAAATGAATTTTGTTTGTTGCTTGCTTCTTGGAGAAGAGAAGCATGTTTAACTGAACAGAGCTGTTCACGCTTGTTCTAACAAAAATAACCGAACGTAGAAAATAGCCATTTATAATTCGAAACTTAATTTGCAAAAAGTTTAAGATGGATATCATGTACCTGTTGGATGACTTTGAAAGACGTTTTTTAAGAAAGAGAAAAAAACAACCTAACTCTACACAAAGAACTATTTGAGCTTAAAAGGGTTCTTTAAGATGATACGGATTTTACTAACTGTTATTATGTATAAAGAATCTTTAAAAAAAACTTTTAGCAACGAGCTGCAAGCGCTCAATGCCGTTGACAGGTGTTGGGGAACAAAAAGCCTGGAATGCAATTAAAAGTAAACTAATCTCAATACTTGAGGCAGCTGATCACTGTGCCAGAATGGAGTTTGTTTACTTGCACCACAATGCAGCCTAACACTAAACACAACAAGGATCTGCCTACATCTGCCCAGATTCAACTGCAGTTATCTATTCGTTCGCTATTTCTTCACTATCATACATTTTTGACAGTTACAGTTAAATCAAGGTATGCGCTGATGAGACATGTTACAATTGTTAACCAAATAAATTAGATCCGAGGATAGCTTAATCGTTCCTAAATTACCGACAAAGCACTGCTTGAAATATATACTACAATTAAATGTAAACTTAACTAACGTTATTCATTGCAACATATCGTCTAATGCATTTAAAATTAATTTTTTTAGCACATCAAAAAACAGAAAAAACCCCTGAGTGTTTTATAGTGAATTACATCCTTGTAGCAGTAACGGTCTCCAAAGTATCTTTATAAAAGGCTGATTACTGTTCGAAATACATCAACTGATGGCTGCGGGCTACCAATCCTTGTGCTGCCGAGTTGTAGCAGGGAGAGTTTTGTGGTATCGCGGCATGTTTTGGAGCAACCGACGATTGTTACGAAGATTGTTAATCCTTGAAAATAAATCATAAACATTTGGTATATTCTGTCATGTAAGATTCCTGCAAAAACGGAGATTTAAAGTGTCGTTTTCGAGTCATTATTTAGTCATTTTATCTGCCGCAATACCACACTAACAATCTTCAAATGAAAAAAAAGATCATTTTGCCAAAGGACCATTACAGTTTGGAGCGCTTGGCCCACTTCATAATGGGGGCCACAAATAATTTTTGCACTCGGGTGCAACATTGCCTTGTTTTGCTGCGAGTTCGAGTCACATGAAGGGACACAAACAGCTGTAAACAACAGAGCAATCAGTGTCCCATCTGCTACTATGGCCCACTTACATGAACGTATGTCGCCACTTCTTTTACCCTGTGCCAAGCAAGTGCCTGAGGACACGAGTCCCCAAGAAAAGGACCCATTTTCCGAGGAAGAGAAATGAAGAAAGAAAAAGTTGTTATGGCAAGAAAATGGCATGTAGGCAGCTATCTCAGAGACGCGCTCGTTTACAATTCTTTCTCATTGCCTCACATGCAATTAATGAATTACGCTGAGAAGTAAGTTGAAATGAGAACATCTACTGCATTTTTAATGTCAATATGAGGATATATGAACTTTGTTGTCTTTGGCGCTGTAAAATACATTTACGGGAAAAAACCCGACGCGGCTTACAGGGAAATGTTGGGAGCTTAGCAGTCAACAAGTCTAAGCTGGCAACACAAACACTGGAGGATTGAGTCGTAATTGAAAACGTACCGTCGTGCCTTTGAAAGAGACGACAACGTGCTCCAGAGAGTCCCTTTGAATGTAAAGCCCCTGCCAAGGGATACGTAACGAATACTTGAGCAATCCGATCATCCAAAAATACAATAAATTATGTTTTTATGAACACAGTTAAGCACCCCATTGTTATTGCTTCTCACAATAAACAGTACTTAATTTCAGGGCGGAAAAAAACAGCAATCATTAATTATGAATTGGCAGGATGATACAATGAGCAACCCAAGGAGAGGTAAGCTCTGCTCTCTCTATTACTTAAACAGAAGCGTCCGCTGGGAGAGGAGACTATAGCCCATGGGGCCAAGACGTACTGCTGTATCAGTTCATCTGTTCCGTTAGCCACTTTAGTATTTGCATTAAATTACTGACGTTAGGTATGTTTGTTACTGCTAATCAAGTGTCAACTAGCTTATTAAGCTATCAGAGAACTGATGTATTAAAGAATGGCTGGTAACGTTTTACAATATTCTAGTTAGCGTTAGTTAATGCATAGAGTAACCAAGCAATACAAGTGTTATAGCATATAACATAAATATACCTATTAATTCATCTTTGTTAATAGGTATAAAACAAAACAAAGACAAATAAAATGAATAAAAAGCGCCAGATTATTTTGTTCTGTATTGCGACGTGTAATGAAGAGTATGGATTATCGAAAAAGAAAAATATAGCATGGGACTTGATTCTAGTTTTTTTTTAATTTTGAGACGCGGGTGATGTATTTAAAGGGGTCATGAACTGAGGTATCAAAATTCCCCTGAGCTTTTGACAAGAGGTCACTTTACTATAAAAACAAGTTTCAGAACTCAAAATGTTCTCGTTAGCCTAAGAACGGCTTATATTGAAGCCGGTCTTACACTTGTGGGATGTAACGCTCTATGATGTAATAGTGTGGATAAGCACCGCCTCCACAGAATAAGATCGACGCGTGCTTCTACATCGCTGCCTGTTTAGCCCCGCCCACCGATTTGCACACGCACTGGAAACACCGAGAGGAGAACGCGGGTCTACGCGGAAACCAAACAATAAAGATCACTCTGAATACAACAAGACGCTGTGTAGTGCCAAGTTCTTAGCATTGCCTTCCTTCTGATAATGACCACATCAGTAAGACCTTTGTTTATTTCATTTTACTTCAGATTCATTTACAAAAAAGACACAATTCAAGGTTTTCAGAAAGTTCGATACTGAAAAACTACGCTGTGCCGACTATAATGGATCCAACAGTAATGCCGCAATTAACTGGTTTTTATTATGTTACGCACGCCAGGTTGTCAGTGTCGCTTTGTGAAGAAAAGCACATGCACACCACTGACTTCGTTTTCACAAATGTGTTTTTGTAGAAACAATAATGGTAACGTTTAAAAAAACCAAAAAAAACCCTTCGATCTGATTCTCAAAATCTTGTGTTTGAAAAAAACCTCTGTTGAGCTCAACACACATTTTGTAAGTGAAGGTGTTATTTCACTTTTGACTTCACAAGGACACGCCAGTAGATGGAAACAAGTAACGAGTACGCCGTTAAATCACTTAATCAACTTATTCTTTCAAAAACGTTGGAACAAAACAAGAGACTTACTTTGAGCCATTGAATTATTCACTCAGCTGATTCATTCAGAATTTAAACCTTGAATCGTTTCGTTGTTTTCTCCATCAGTTAATCTAGTTGCTCAGAGATCACTCCCAATATGGTCATGGCTGTGATTATCTGCATTTTTCTGTAAAATAATTCCCAAACTGCCTAATCTATTCATACGCTCGTCTTAATTCTTAATTTATAAAATAAGGGAATCTGTTCAAAACTTTAAATATGAAACAATAAATCAATCTTTTCATAATATTTTGTTCAGGAAAACTCCATCAGCCTCATTATGTCGGCAATCACATTAGCCAAAGCTGTCTGGCCACCACTAGGCTCACTAATAACCATAAAACCATTAAATGGAGCCCACTTCACAGGTGAAGGATTATGAAAGCAGAGAACTAGTTGAATATGCCTATAAGGTTTACAATGATTTTTGGCTTGAGAGTCAATGCCCATAATGACAGCTCAAACACGCTTAGTGCCTAAAAACCCATCTGGCTCCATTATTTGAGCAGGGGTCAAAGGGACTTGTAGTCCTCTGGGTGGAATTCTGGGAATTGTGGGATATTCGAATCAGGTAATATCCCCTTTTCTTTCGCAAGGCTCTCAAAGGCTCCTGTCTGTTATTCTCGCTCTCTCATTTACTTCACTGCCGCAACAATGTAATATACATAATTCAAACAACCAGGGAATGGCTGTGGGCTCCCAACCACCTGCTGGCTTTTATTAGCTAATTAATGGTGATTTATCGTAGTTGCTAATTCGAGTGTAGCCGATTGCCTTCAGGAGTCTATGAACGCCATGTGAATTCTGATGGTAATTATGCTTATTTGATGGGCAGTCTACTAAAACAAAAAGTTCTGTCTTTCATGCCCCACAGCAATGAAATTTTTGACTCTTACGGAGTCGACCTTGTGTGTGTGTGTGTGTTTTGTCTCATTAGTACTTCCCTTATGGGTGTATTTTAATACCTATATATGGGATTTGAAAATGGTACTTTTTTATTTTATTCATTATTATCATTTAATTTTCATTGATAAAATCTACTTATATCAGTAAAAGGTTGCAAAACCCAACACACTGCTGACAAAATTGTGCACTGTTTCCTTCAGAGATTCTTTAGCACGCAAGTGTGTTGTTATGCTACTGAAATATTAAAAAAGGCACCTCAAATATTTTTGATCAAGAGGTTTGTCTGGCAGAAAAAGTTTGGGAAGCCCATATTTAATTCAACCAAGTAAGCACAAAAGCCATGGGTTCCAAATGGTGTTACATTTACAAACAGTCAAAAAAAAGAAATGAGAGAAACGTCCTTTTGTTGTTTTGGTGAGCTAATGCTAAATCGGTAGAAATACATGCTCAAACATTCTCTGCTTGATGATCCCAAGATTCACTATACTTTCAACAGGGACGAATGTGAGATGACATTAGGAAATAGCCTGACTTATATTGTTTTTATACTGACCTAACAATATTTTTTTTTATCGCCCCACACCCAAACCCTATCCTTAAATCTGCCGATCATTAAGCATCATTTAATCATTCATTTCCCTTGTAAGGGAAATTCTATTATAATAATATTACATACGATATGTTATAATTCTAAAGCATTCACATACGTTGGTATGCACGGTTTAGAAGCTCTATAGGCATAATGGGTTTTATATTGCACAAACTGTATCTTTACCCTACCTTAAACCTTCCCATCACACAAAACCTTTAGCAATTTTTTGGGTATACCATTTGTTTTACCATGTTCACATTGTAATACCTATATCATATACACATTTGTTTCCTAAAAGCCTGCGCACATACACGTGCGCACGTGTAAGTGCCAATTTAATAGGCAGTCCTTCACATTATATCCTTCAAAATATTATGTAATGTTGATTTTCACAAAATTATTTTCCACTTGTTCCTTTCTCTTATAAAATAATGGATCTAACAGAAATGAGAACAAAATCAGTAGTGCTCATCCATAAACAACTTTTTGAAAGTGTGGACAAAAAAAAACTTTGCAGATAAAATAATACATCAGTTTAAACAGAAAAAAATATTAAATTAAGCCAATTAATAAGCTTAACATTGAAATACTTTTTAAATTAAATATTGTAATAAGTGGCGTAATTTAGCATTGTAAGGATTTTATTGTAACCTTGTTTTTCCTTAAAGTAAACAAGTCAACATTTTTAATGGATTGATTGATTGATTGATTGATTGATTGATTGATTGATTGTTTGATTGTGGCACTCAACAAATGATGTTGGTTAACCAACACATTGCCATGGCAATTTAAAACTATTTTATATTTTGGCAAAATTCTATGTAACGTATATAAAGCATGATCTGATTGGTACTGGACCTTCAGGAATTTTCTCAAATAAAGAAATAAATTGATTAAAATCTATACAAATCGACACCTTATGAAGTACTTATCTTTTCTTACGAGATCAGGCTGGCTTAACTTTCTTTTTCTTATTAAACCCAAAATATTTAAAGTTAACGTGTGGCAACAAAGCCCTTTTAGATGCTTCATTAAAGTCGAAGCTTTAAAAACGCATGAAGTACAAATGATCTGTATACAGTAAAACTCAGCTACACCAGCCAAGCCTTCTGACATCAAATCCACAATGCCATTTGACATCAGATCCACAAAGGCCCGGGATCTGACTGTTCAAAGTTGGCCTCTTGATGTTTTCCACCCACTTGCATGCATATCCTTGGGGAAAACATTTTTTTTTTTTTTTTTTTCATCCTGGCACAGGTTTCCTCCCAAAAGGCTTTCGTGTAGTATAAAGCACTGTGTCAAGTCACCTGGCAGCTCTCAAAAGAAAGTGTTAGTCGAGGAAACCTGGGGTTAAACAACGACTGCACACATACACCTTGACTGATCCTTTTCATCATAATTCAAATTGAAATTCTAAACCATGTGGGGGAAGAAATCTCACAATATCACAATTTTGAGACAGTGCCTCCAGCGACGCGCGCTGTTAACAGAATGTTTTTCACAAGACACCTCTGTTCTTTCAAATCATCGTGGGCGATGTTTACACAAGGGGAATTGCATTCACCTTCATGTCTGCATTTAAAGGTTCATAAGATGCTTTTCTCTGACTCTGTTAACTCGACGGAGCATTAAGATAAACACATACATTTTATGAAACTGAGATATGCCATTATGTAAATGGCCTTCGGCGCACCACAAACGCTCAGAATCCTCACAACCAATGCAAGCGGATAGCTGGTTAAAACCCGAGGACAATAAAGAAGTTATCTCAGGATCAAACGCGAACTGGATTCAAGCCGGGAGAGGTCAGTGTGTTTAAACGTGGGAACAATGGGAGATAAGTGTCCTTTATTCCCTCAGGAGGAAATGCCTGGGCTCAAATGGAGAAAACCGCTGAATAATATCCACGATTCGTCTTCGGTCAAAGTAAGAACGAGTCTGATGAGGGAACGGATATCTGAGAGTTATTGTCCCCTGAAATGCAGTTATCATTGTGTAGTCTTTGAATGCTCCAGGGAACCCTGAAACGAATAGGCGCAATAAGTTCACTTTGCAGAATTAATGCAGTAATTCTTTATCGTGGGGAAGAGACGGAGAGAGTGAGGCCAGTATTACCTTGGATTTGGAGTTTAATGCAAATGGTGTGAGGCTGATCCTTTTTTTCCTTCTGTCTCTTTCCTCCTTTTTAATGATGGCCCTAATTTGTTAGCTCCTTCTAAATTATTAATCTCTTTTATATTCATGTAGTTATTACATGTCATAACTGTGTATCTATGGGGTGAAATTTAATAGCATCTGCTGGACCTTCGGAGAGGGCCCGGTGTTGGAAAACGGCATTAAAAATGGATAATTAGCTAAATATTTGCCTTAGCACATTTGCTTAGCAGCTCCTCTAATTAGCGGGCTTGCAGCTGCTGTGGTCACTTAGCGCAGATGATATGGTATTTGCATTGAAATACAAGGACAGGGCTGTTTAATTCAATTAAGCAGAATTAGGAGGTATATCGGCATCGTATGGTCGAATGATGAACCCTTGAACACTGCAAAGAGAAATGCATGAGTAAATCAAACTACGTGCACTGTATAAAAATGCATTTTTTTGAAGTTATAAATAAAATACTTGCCTTTCAGACTTCGAATTTTGACGCTTAATTCAATGTTTTGTGGGAAATCGCTGTTTCTTTGTAGTTAATTGTTAATGAAAATGGTTTCTTCACCAAATTTCTTCAGCGTCGACAAGAAAGTCAGAGAGAAGAGAGGTGGAAAGGAAAAGGAGAACAGGACAGGGCACATAAATGTCAGATGAGGTGGCGTGTTAACTCGCCAGCAAAGCACTGACCCTTGAAGTGGTACTGCTGGAGGGGGCAGGGCAGCTCCACTGAGTCAGCCCCCACAGACAGTCTCAGGAGTGGGCCATCTGCCAGCCAGCACTCTCTCTGGGCTTAGAGCCACCGCCAACCAACAGGGTGTGCGTGGAGATTACTCAGTAATGACGGCTGGTTTTGAAACAAAATTATGTGCATTAAAACGACCTTGAGACACTTAGTCATTGATTACATTGATTGCCTTCCCATTTTATGTGCCGGAAAACTGCATTCAGATGACGGGATCTCAAAGAATTAGACTCTTTTTGAGGCATTGTTTTTATCTAAATGTTCCAATAAATATCAAATATCATAACAGTGGAATTTGCTTTATAAAAACAGGATTTTAGCAAACCATCCATTTTGTATGTATCATATTAGAATTAATCTGGTAGGCATCATTCATTCCGTAAATTGAAAAATAAATAAATAAATAAAATAAAATAATATATATATATATATATATATATATATATATATATATATATATATATATATATATATATATAAAACGAATATTTTTACTTTACTCACTTTAACTTAATTATTTACACAACAGTCAGAAATTTAAAAGGGCTATTAACAATATCCAAGACCCAAAGCTAGTTAGTGATGGTTGGAGGGTTCACATAGTTTAGATTAGTGTTGATTTATTAGATTTTTTATTTTTTCAAGCATATTTTGCATTTTTTTTTCTGGAATAACAAAACTGAACAGAAAGTTTTTCACCGATTAATATCACAAAACATCACTTAATGCACACATACAAAACATACTAATACTAATATAGTGTGTCTGTTTTCCCACCACCATCAAAATGACATCACTTCTGGAGGATGATGTCACCAAGGGACTTGATTTAAACAGCACATTAAAAATACTAAGATGGTTAGGAAGAAGCACGCACACATAAAATAATCACAATTATGACATTTGAAAAATAATAAATAAATAAAAATAAATGTTTCGATGAAACACTTCAATTGGTGAAAAATGTAATATTACTAAAATGTTAAATATTTATTAAAAACCATGTTAGAATAATGGCAACATCCACTTAACCAAAATATCAGAATTCCACCAGAATTATTAAAAATTTACTCCACCACCTTTCAGTTAATTGTGGCGTTGTGATCAAATAAACAAATGTATACAATTCTTATAAGGTTTAAGGTATTCTAAAATAGGCATTGTTAAACTGGAAAGACCCACATGTCCACAGATTGCAGACCCAATGATCTGAACCTTCTTATTCACGTCTATTGCTTTAAACTTTCAATTAGCGCTTCCTCTGGCAGCAATCTGGTCTTCAGAGATCTCGAAGAGGTACCGGCAGGAGCGTATTGATTGGGAGGTGTCATGTGCAAAAGCGTAAGAGAGGGGTGGGCTCTGTCTGCTTAATGGACTAAAATAAAATTGGTGGGAATGGACCAATAATTAAGGAAGAGTTGCTCTGTATCCTGCTTCGGCACCGCACACATTCGAACACAAACAGTTACCCACACTTCATCTTAGGCCACCAGCTGTTGGACTGTCTGCATTTGCAAATCATTTGCAGCAGCGATAGAGCAGTGTGTCTAAAAAATACAAAGGAAAAAGAGAAGAGAGAGAGAGAGTCTGTGTGTGAAAGAGAAGAGGGGGAAGAAAAGAGAGCAACTGGGGCTCCGGGGTCTCAGCTGCTAGGGTACTGCTTGCTCCTTGCAATGAGTTGCAACTGTCAGGTTATTTTATCTCTGGCTTTTCATCATGATGCAGAGCCCGGCTCGGAGGAAGCCACCTGAGAGTGCAAGGAATTTGTAGGCTACAAGTCATTAGCAAGGCCTGCTGAGAAATCGAGGCCAGAGATCCACTGAATATTGCTTCAGACAAAGTACATCTTAACCCTTGACGGTCTGATGGGTAAGGTGGTTTCTCAGAAGTGGCGGCTTTCATAGCTGTGCTGGTTGCTGTAATACATACTGTATGATGCTAGGAAAGACCACAATACCTATTGATAGATCTCACAAAGGCTAGGTTGCCAGGTAGTGAGGAATGCCAGGCTTTGATTTATCAGAGCGGGAAAAAAAAACTGAGAAACAACAGTCTGATGAAGAATTTCTAATGGGAGAAAGAACTTGAGCACGAGTCATTTGATACTTAGAGGCTACCGCCTTTTTTTTTTTTCTACCACTTCTTTGGAGGATACTTTTATATATCTGTACGCCAAGCTTGTTTCAGTTATGCTTTCAAAACATGGCAAATATGTGAGATAACCTGTAAAATGTAAAAAAAAAATCTTGCCCATGTAATATTTAGTTTAGTAGATGAGGATCTGTCATTCTGTCGAGGCAAATAAACAAATAAAGCGTCTTTTTCAAATAAATCACAATCAAATGTAACGATCTCAAAGCTTCGCATTATATCCATAATGCATAACTACAGCACACAAAAGGTGTTCTCGAGATCAGTGAAAGTCATGACTGAGTAAGTAAACAATTAAGTGAGTCAGATGTTGATTGTTCGTGAGACTGATTCAAGCAGGTACCTCAGGAGGCTTTATTTGAATGAGTGAAGATCCAAATCACAGAAGTACTCCATTCATTGTCATGTAGTCCGGTACGAGCTCATAACTCAAACCGGACTACATGAGCTGTGCGTTTCAGATTCAATTAAAAGAACTGGCTGAGACTCTTGAATTGTTTGTGGACTTCACCGTTAGCTGTAGTGATGGGTAATTCATGATTCTGCTCACGTTGGCAGTGTTTACTGTTTTTGCCTAGCTCCACATATAGCAGTGCATTTGGGCTTTGAGAGGACAACCTACTGTAATAAAGACATGTTTTTTTACCATTATCTTGCGTCTTTTTATCCCATCACAACGGATCCAAACTGCAAGCCCACAACTGGTGAATTATTACTTCTTCTGTCATGGGAAGGTTACTTTAGAAATGTAATAGGTTATAGTTTAAAACATTACGCTATTTAAAAAAAAATGTAATAAATAGCGTAACGATTTAAATTACATTTGATTACTTATTGATGGATTTTTTAAATTGTTAGTCATTTTCAAATTTTAAACAAGAGTTATCCTCAGCGCCGATTACTGTTAGACTTTCAGTTTATCACCGCATAAATTAAAATGATAATAATTAAATTTGAAAGCATAGACACCACAAAATCAGACTTTAGCAGCTCTTTTTCGAGATTGTTCAGATTTTTACATTTCTAGAATTTTTACCACTCGTGTCTAGCACGTTGTAGGCTAAAGCTTTCAATGGGAATTGGCAGACATGCTGCAAATATATAACATACAGTTTTAACTAATATTTTCATTAAAAAATTTACTCAGTGACTGTAGTGTATTACAGTTACATGTAACTTTCTCACTAACACTGGAAAGGAGATACTGAGTTAAAAAGCACACGCGCAGGAACTTTTATACACATCCATGGGGCAGAGCGAGCGATAACTTGTGCGGTGGTGAGGAAAAATGACGTTTCTCACTTGACAGCATTTCTATTTTGAGGTCACTGGCTGCAACATACTGTTTATATGTAAGTTATGAAGCAACATTTAATCTGAATACGCTCTTAAAAATAAGTTATTAATTGGCATCAATGGTTCCGCAAAGAACCTTTATCATCCAGAGAACCGTTTTGTTCCACAAAATGTTTTTTTACAGTGGAAAAAGGGTTCTTTAGCTTAATACAATGTTCTTTACGCTAGTAAAAAAACGGCTCTTTTACAAACTCTTCACTGAAAGGTTCTTTGGGGAACCAAAACTACATAGAGTTTATTGTGACTGACGACATAGAAAGGGTTGAACACAGTAGCTTTATTTTGTATTCCAAATGCGTAATGAATTAAAAATGATTAATGAATAAATATTTAAATAAATAAAACTAAGAGTCTCTACTCTTACAAGACGCTCTTGTTTATATATTTAGCAAAAAACTAATAATACAATACACACAACCTATGCTACTCATTTGATTTGAATTTCGAAACCCCTTCTGCAACTTTAAATGTTTCAGAGTTACCATACTAATATATATATATATATATATAAATCATTCATTATGTGCAAATATGGCACTAACCTAAAAGAGAAAAGAATCTGCAACACGAGCAAGTGATCTGCACTAATCTGTGCTGTGAGCGGTGACTTCAGGCCAGCGTTTGGATCGGTGCACATGTCATTCCCGGTCTTCTTCCATGCCACTGACTGCTGCTTATTGACATGTCCAGGTTTGCCTGTACGAACACTTCACCGTGCACGCTGTCACAAGTTGAGCCAGCGGTCTCCATCTGTCTTTTCTGTCTGGGATCTCTGGTTTTCACATTCACTAAGTGAATCCCTTCCAAAAACCCATCACTGTTTAAGCCCAGCTAGTATTTGACCACTCTCTGCTATTGATCTGTTTCAGTGTCTTGTTGAGTACAGGCATTAAGAATAGATGTTGTTTAGGGTCAGGATCGCGGCAGCTCCAGCCCTCCCCATTTCTTCGAGCCCGGCTGGCCAATGGAGTATTTGCATTGCGCTGCAGGAGCACGCACCTTGTAAGTGAATGTTTTTTGTAATGGGAAAGCCCAGGAGTGGAGGCAAGGGTTAGTAAGCGAAGCTGCTGTTTGATTGCCCGAGGAGAGAAAACAGGAAAGCGACCCGGTATGCTCTGGGAATAGCTATAAACAAGCACAACTATGGGTGTGTGTGGGAATCTGGTATTCCAGGTCAGATCTCTGTGTTTGCCAAAAGCCGTGTCAACACAGAGGACGTGCGTTTATAGAGATATTACACATTGTCAGACTCTGTTCCCGGGCGTTCCTGTCCGACTGAATGGGATTTGCGGGATGCAGAAGCATAACTGCCGCTCTTGTCCACACATCTCATCAGAGAGCTGATCCAGTGTCAGGTCAGCCCCGCACATGTGTTTGTTTTTCATCATTAGAAAGCAAACCGAGAGATTCTCGGCTTCCGTATTAGCAGTGCAAAGTTTGCTTTTGCTTGATTAGAGAGATCTGCAGGCCCTCAGAAGAGAAGCAGCACTCGGATAGATTCTGGAAGATGAAATACTGACTGTAATATTTACTAGTGCGATCTGTGCCTCAAAGGAGCAATGTTTTATCCTTAACCTGTTGTCGGTATTGCACAAAGAAAGAGCCCTGTGTGGAGGTGGATGGAGGCCCAATTTCTCCCCTTGCAACTGCCCAATTATGTATATCACACTTGGCCTACTGTTTGCGCTAGGAATAATCAATACAGGACGAGCTTGAGCGCACCCAGATTTTGGTCGAACAAATGCATGAAAACTTAATCGTGTGCTGCTGCTGAAAGTGGAAAAATCAGATGTGATGGGTGATGGGATACTTGTATGTTTGTGTCTGAGTATATCTGTGTGTGTTATTTTGATAGCTTGACCATGTGTATATGGGTCAATAACAAAAAAAAGATACGCAACACAAGTGGCAAGAAATGTGGGAATTCATTATATATATATATATATATATATATATATATATATATATATATATATACACACACATACATACACACACGCATACACACGCACATATATATATATAGGTATTCAAGATTGAAGTAACATAAAGGAACTGCAGGTGGTTTGTGAGTTATGTTTATTAAAAAGCTAATAATTAATTGCACTACACAAATCTAAAAGATCTAGCTTATTACAGGTAAAAAAAATATGGTAACATGTTAGAATAGGTAACACTTGTTAAAACTATTGCCTACTACTGCTCTTTCATTGCAGTTTAATTTAGGTATTGGGTAGGATTAGGGATGTAGAATAAGGTCATGTAGAATAAGGAATTAATATATGCTAAATTAGCACTAATAAATGGCTAATAGTCTAGTGATATGCATGCTAATAAGCAACCAATGGGTGTAATTGTAAAATGAAGTGTTACCAAAATAACAACATTAATAAAATAAAAATAGAGGTTCAGCTGACAAAAAAAGGTTGTGCATCCCTGCATTACATGTAAATAACAAATAATGTGAAGTTGTGTATTTTAATGCATTTGAAACAAAAGACACTTTACAAAAACGTTTAATGGTTAACAACATTAGTTAACCTAAACTAATACGTCGTGTTAGTTAACATTAGTTAATGCACTGAGAACTAACATGAAAAAACAATGAACAACTGTATTTTCATAAACTAAAATGAACAAATCTGAATAAATAGCATAACAAGTAGATTATTCATTGTTTGTTCATGTTAATAATGTCAACAAATAACACCTTATTGTAAAGTGTACAATTACAGTGCTTTGATGTTGTTAAAAGCGCTGCATAAATAAAAATGATTGATTGAAATGATTGAAGTGTTACCTAAAACATATATCAACATGAAAACGTAACCCGCATTCGTGTGCATCTTTGAGTCATCAGCAAACAACATAACCATCACGCCACACTGGCCTGTATGCGAGCAGTCTTGGCTGCCGTCTTGCCAATCAAAAGGGCGACAGGTGGAAGTCTGGCGCGTGGTCTCCTTTTCATGAATGAATATAAACACAATCCGTGCAATTACAACGCTGGTCATTTTTAGGGGCCTCCTTCCCCAACCAGACTCTCACAGGTCCAATCTAATGAAATCGCTGAACTTACTGGTGCGTTTAATTGTATATATGGGGAAGCTAAATGCTTTGGGTCGGATGTGGGGGCATGACGAGACGAAGGCTGCTGGAGTGATGCAGCGAGGGAATGAAAGCAAGCCTGGCCCTACAAGTGGAAAATTTGATTCAGTTTAAACATAGCATTTCATTTATTGATCCATTGTAGAGGAGGGGAACATGGGGTGAGAAGACAAGGAGAGCAGATGGATTCATCTGAACATGTTATGAGGGAACAGGAGTTTGGGGGAGGATATCGAATTGGAAAACCCCAAGATGGCGTAACAGATCAAATGGAAATGGTGCTTAAAGTATGATTACATTTCCTGAATGCCACGAGATCTGTCCGTTCTCACGTGCCTGCTTGCTGATTTAAAGCTAGTTGGAGGATAATGTAATATTTGAGATGATGACGGTTCCATTTTGCTTCATTTAATTGTGTGTTTAGAGGCCAGCAGATATGCAAATAAATAAAAGCCACATCAAAAATTTATAAAGCACATAGGGCTCGTAAGTGCAGAAAATCCCCGGTGGAATAGATTTGCACACTTTTTGCAAGTTTGGGATTTAAACACGCATGGCGAGAGAATTAAATGCAGTCTAATTTAGCTCAGTGTCAGTTTCCGATGACATCATCTTCACGCTACGTGTTATTTTTCTTTATTGTCATATACATATTCATCTGGTATTTACAGATGGAGCCACGCTTAATACCCACATATGATGGGGCATATAGCCAAAAAGATATGACATATCTCTTTCTATTATCACAGCGAATCAATAATTCATGTGTCTTTACACCAGACACAGAGGAGCAGGGAGGAGCCATGCAAACACACACACACACACACACACACACAGGAAGCTGAAATCAAGCCCACAATGCAGCAGCAGCAGCAGCAGAAGTACCAGCGGCTTTGGATGAGAAAAAAGAGAGAATGCAGAAGAGAGAGAGAGAGAGAGATAGAGAGAGAGAGAGGGAAGGCAAGAAAAAGAGGGAGGGAAATAACATGACGGGCATATTCATTATTCCTGTGACATTCTCATGTTGCTCCTCTGTGAGAGGATAACCTTTCTCTCCTGCAGTCCCAGAGTGCTATTCACACAATCACTTACAACATTAATCAAAGCGTGCCGTCTAATGGTTTTTGACGTGCCGCCCCACTTTATGGGCTGCAGTCCAACCCGCGCCCGCTGATGCATCTGTTAACGCTACTCTAGCAGCACTTGGCTAATGCTAATGGCAGCACAGACGCTCTGCCATCAAGCACTTAAGGACATGGATGCCATTGTGTGATGCATGAAGAAAGCCATCTTTGATGGCATGCAAATGCAGAGGGGCATTACTTCTGGAGGATTTTGGTGGTTATACTGCAGGGATTTAACATTTTATTGCTCATATTATGGTCTGCAAACATAAGATCATTATGATATGTTGTTGACTTTTGGTCCGCTGTGCATCCAGAACAATATCTTAAAAAATTATTTACAAATCAGACTGTTTTCTGTCTCGGATATTAAGTTTAGATTTTCTGATTGCTCGTATCTACACAATTAAAAATGTGCATGAATGGATGACTCTTTTTACATTTTTTATTTTTATTTTTTTTGTAGGGTTCTCGGAAGCTGAAATTGTTATAGCGGAGTGAATGTTTAGTAAATGGAAAACAATGCATTCACAAAACGGACATCACTACATCCTCTCTCATAAAGTTACCAAGAAGAATTAGAGTGCATGTCTCAATGCTAGGTTCTCAATAAAAAGACACTGCAGTCCGTTCAGCACAAAAACCTACCTGTATGGCTTTAGAAGACACATCAAGCACAAGTCACAAACGACCACGCTTCTTTCAAGCTCTGAAGCTCCAGTCCCCATTCATTGTAAACTGTACAGTGATTAGTTATACACACCATAAGCCTTCTATATTAAAACCTAGCGTATTTTCTAAACTACTTATAAACTACTTTGTGTGAAAGATAAGTGCTCTTGATGAGATTACGCCGGAAAGCGATTCATTTACTCCCCATTTGTTGGAAACTTCTGGGAGTTTAATTTAAAGACTATACATTGTGATAAACACTAAGAAAATAAAATACGCACATGAAATTAATAGTCTACATAATTTGAACATGCTGCCTTGTACAATGGAGATGCAAATGCAAATCAATGCAGTGTTATAGTCCAACAATTTAATGATGTACAAATTGTCACACTGGTATATTTTTGACTTCACTGATTTTGCTGAATATGTTGATTGTTAATGCATCTTATCCTACAGCTGTTGCACGGTTAGTGTCCTGCTCTGATCAGAACCTCCTTTTTTTGTCCCCCCAAACAGCTACATGTCACTGCAAATCTGCATCTATGTTTTATTTCAAGCTGCATCACTTTCTGTCTTATCTCTCTTACAGAAGGCTTCGATGGGCAAACACATAAGCACAGACATATTAATAATGCAGTATGGTGATACTGACCTTACTCTAAGCCTTTCAACCTCAGCTAGTACCTCACCGAGTGACATCCGACTGATACTCAGCACACCACACGTGACAACAGCTGCTGTAGTCCTGCAAGCAGTCTCAAACCACGTGATGCTATATATATATATATATATATATATATATATATATATATATAGCATTTTTTATTATTAAAACAGAACCTCATGAAACAACTTACATAAAGAACTCCCCAACCTTCATCAGTAGAGAAAATTTGATTTAGCTCAATATGCATTAGAGGTTACAGTGCCTAATGTTTTTTAGCCTTTCTTTCAACTCCCTGGACAACATGTTAATAATATTGGCATTTTATTGAAGCTTAAGAAAATTGCATGACATTTTCACATTGTGTCATGCCTAGTGCTTAATCATCTCATAACTACCTGACACACACACACACACACACACACACAGCAGTATATTCACTGTGCTGTGTGGGTGAGTACAAACACCAAGATATTACGAAAATCTGATTTTTGTCAAATAATGCAGCAGACAATATTTTGTGTTAGTATGGAGACATGCTTAGTGTCTTCCATTCAAAATTGTGGGGCCAGTAGTTTGTTTTTGGGGGTTTTTTTGTAAAAGAAATTATTCCTTTTCTTTAATGCTCATTTCATTTTAACACTGCTGTTCGTTTAACATACATACACCTGTCGGCACAGGTATATTACAACTACTAATCTTGCATAATACATAAAAATATTCCCATATGTTTTCAGTAAGACTTCTTATTAAAAATTACTTTTATTCAGCAAGAATAAAAAAAGAAAGATTAATCAAAACTGACAGTTTAGACATTAATGATTAATCGGAGAATCATGAAAACAGTCCAAAAAAATAAACAGCAAACTGGCATATCTGAATGATTTCTGAAGAACTACGTGACACTGAAGACTGGAGTAATGATGCTAAAAATCCGGCTTTGCAATATAGAAATAAATTACATTTTGTAATATGTTCAAACAGAAAACAGTTGTTTTAAGTTGCATTAATATTTCACAATAATACCGTATTTTTGATCAAATAAATGCAGCATGCAATAAGCATCTTTTCAAAAGCACTGAAGAAAAAAAAAAAAAAACGACTCTAAACTTCTGAACGGTATTGCTGTGCGCAGGTCATTTTTAGAGTAGTTCAGATACATAAACTTAAAAATGAAAATAGCTGGAACTGACACAATTTAACATCTGTTAGTTTATGTCAGTCTTTACCCACTTAATGCCCCTAGTTACTTAATTAATTAATGTAGGCCACTATTTGCAACCTAAAGCGCTGCAGTCCCCTGTCAAAAGCAACGAATGCCCTCTGATTTATTTTAAGCTCGTGCAGCAGGGGCCCAGTTCTTTTTCTGGGGCCACTGCTGGACTGAAGTCCTGGATTGAAGTTCCAAGTAGTTGGTCGCTGCTGGCAAAGTCCTTCGCCTCCATCTGTTCCTCCTCGAATCATATGAAAGGGTGGCAGCAGCATCAACCGTACCCGGCTCATGCATTTTCCAACGCAACAAAACAATAACTAACCGCCACACGTCTGCCAAAAGCCCTGATCATGAGCTTTATCACAACCAGTAATACCTGTGAATAATACATGACCGGCAGCTTACGGGGGGGACCTCGGCGGCACTGCTAAACAATTTAAGGTGCCTGCTGATGGTTGTTGTATTTTCTTTAAGAGGAATTCCCCCATGGCTCTTCCCAGTCGAGTTTTTTGGCCTGACGATAAACAACAGTTTAATACTTGATCTAATCCCAGCCACGAGGTGAGTCCAAACAGCGCGCGCTGCTGCTTGTGCAGATGTTCACATCCAATAATCTATCCATAATTGATGAAACAGGGAGGTCAGATGTAATGGCTTCTGCCGTTGCAGCAACAAATAAATGATTATTGACAAAACGCAGCCAGTGCGGCACTGGACGCCTGTGAGACAACAAGCTCTGAAGAGAGAGCCGGCCGCGTAAGGGACTTCCGTCGGTCACTGCGCAGGACGAGGCGCGGGGTCCGGGACGTGAAAACCACGAGGGCCCCTTCACTGCGCTGTAAAGAGGGTGTTCCCTTTAAAAGTGACAAAAGGAAGGATGCGCAGGACACTCGGAGGCGAGCGGTAAGTGAGCTACCCGGCAGTGCAGCAGGCCAGCTCGGTCCTTTAGCTTTTATCTGGCGGATGGATGTCGAATGCGTGACATGTATGACAGTCAGGCTGAATGCGAGATTAATGCCTCCTCTATCCAGAGCCGCCGGACCGCATGAGACTGCATGAGAGCTGAGACGATCCGCAGCTGAGCGAATGCAATTATACTTTAAAGCAGACTGTTATTTGTTACACTGAAACGGGTTGTATTCAAGTCAAACATATTATTTAATATAGCTAAATCAATCAGCGAGTACACCTTGATAAATTGAAAGGTCTTTAAGGTAACAACTAATTCATTGATTTTTTTACAGTACAGTTAGTTACGTTTACGTGGTTGATATGAAATAGTGTGCCAATATCAGAGTAAAATGTAAGTGAACAATAACTTTAGCCAGTCGGTCGACTAGTTTTTCAGTTTATAAAAGTATACTTTTTTAA
This sequence comes from Puntigrus tetrazona, assembly GCF_018831695.1. Lineage (NCBI taxonomy): Eukaryota > Metazoa > Chordata > Actinopteri > Cypriniformes > Cyprinidae > Puntigrus > Puntigrus tetrazona. Next base: position 18,017,817 of record NC_056699.1, read on the forward strand.
TTTTTATATTTTTGGAAAGTACTTAGGGTGTCCTTGTTACAGTATAAGTATACATTTTGGTACTGAGTAATATTACTTAACTACATGTACTTAATATATGCTTAGGATTAGGATTACTGGGTTACTTGCATGCAATTATACATCATTTATTGTTATTATAATACATGCAACATTCATAACAACGGCACCTTAAAATAAAGTGTTACCAAATACTTGAAGGCAACTTTCAAAAATGTTAATGGATTCACATATTTCACCTTTTCACATTAGTTCAGTCGCTCATACTCATTTGGAAAGCCATCCACTCCATTATGAAGTAAATATTGTCATATTTTACATAATATCACGTAATATTAATTGGTCTTAACCGTTATACACTTACATTTAAATTAATCTTTTGATAAAATGCACTTATATTTTATTTTTTACTTCTATTTTTTAAAAAATACCTGCATGCAATTATATCTGCAATTACATCTATAATTATACTGCTGACCAATGCCCTACACCTCAAACAGCTTTTAAACCTCAATGTACTTTTCAATGCATTTTTTTAACGTAAGTATATAGTATTTAAGGCCACTTAATATAAAGTGTGACAGATTTTTGTACCAATGACCTATTTCAGAACTCATCTACTTTTGATTGTGTCGTTGAGTAATATTTCTACTAAAGCTCTATTGACAGCATTCTGTCGATTATAAAAGAAAATAATATGACTCTTCTCACATCAAATAAAACGTGAGTTCTGAGAGCTTGACACAAACGCAGTTCTGTTGTTTGCACATTTTTTGTTTGCAATCTGTTGTGTCATGTCTTTTTCTGTGATAATCAACAGTACACCACTGTATTTAACCCTGAATATTCCTTTGAATTGCCTAACAATGTGGGTGTGTCATCATGTGTGTGTGTGTGTGTGTGTGTGTGTGTGTTTAAAGGGAGCGAGCGTCTGTTTCAGCCCATTCTGCCTCTGTTTGACTCACTGAGTGCCCTGATAGCTCTTAATTACTGGATGAGATCATAAATATTTTAAGCATATGTTTTCCCGCTTTGTCACTGGAGCTCACAACTAAGAAAAACAAGTTCATCTGCATATTAATTGGGAGTGCGGGGCGGCGGATAGCGTGAACCGGGGGGGTCTGGTGACAGCAGGAGGAAATGGCACTCTTTCATAGCAGCTGTTCTTTTAGACACCCACCCACTTCTCTATTTCGAAGGAGGAGGAGGTTAGCCCTGAGGAGACTGGCCCGTGCCACAAAGGGATAAAGGAGAACTTTGGAGGGGTGCGTGAGGCTGGGGGACTCAGTCTGGCTCCCAGCAACACCCGCCCCTCCATCATCTGGGACCCCAAGGAGCCCATAACGTGTGTCAGGACCTTCACGGCATTCTTGATGGCTGCCGCTAAACTGGAGCATTAGCGACGAGAGGCCAAGGGGAGGCTGTTATGGGGACTATGAGTGTGGGTCTGTTCACAGGACGCCCCCTTCTCAGCTATTTCTAATGACTAGTGGATGTCCTGTGGGAGAAGTGCACTGTGATTGCAGTCCTGTAAGCATCTGTGGCCCTTAGGCTTGAAAAAGGTGTCATTGAACTGACAATATATATGGAAATCCCAGGCAATATTTCTTCAAAAAAGTCGGAAAACCCCAGGCTCCTTCCCATCACATGGATCAGTGAATAACACATTAGAGGACAGGATTAAATAGTGTCTAATTGAATTTATGGACCCTTAAACTACCACTTAGAGCTCTTAGCGCTCTGTAATGACATGCTTTACTTAACCTATCTAAACAAAAACACTTATGATTCACTGTTGGTCTAATGGCATTTGTTCATGGCTGATTTTATAGAGTATGTCACTTAACACTTTCCGAGATGTAGCAGCGCTAACCTAAAGTTGGCAATTATTTCATTAGCAGTGCTTGTTCAATGCAAAATACATTCCTAAACTGATTAAAATTGGGCATAATAAAATAAAACTAATTTAGTTTTTTTTTTTTTTCACTCTAAAATAAAGCTGCTACATTCAAGTTCAAAAGCAGAGCTAATTAGTTTGACCTTTCCTGTCATAATTAGCATGTATTTGGCAGGAAAACGAGAGGCTGCTCGGCTTCTCCAACTATCTATTATCATGCAAAATCAGGTCACAGAGAGGTTGTGCTGCTTTGTTTGCTATTCCTATACATTTAATGAGTGAAATCAACTATATCAATTGGTTTTGTAAAACTTTTGATAAAAGAAACATGTTTTTTTTCTGAGACTGATTAATTATTTTGAAATTAATTTCATTTAATCTGTAGAGCACAGGTTTTTCTTTCTTTCTTTATAGACAATGAAAGCCAATGAGGTCCAATGTTAATTCTATCTATCTATCTATCTATCTGTCTGTCTGTCTATCTATCTATCTATCTATTTATCAACAAAGAAAAATCAACATAAAGCTGATTAAAGTATGACCAACCGATCATTTCATTGAACTATACCTATATTCACATATTCATATTCATATGTGGTCCCAAATATACATGTTCACGATCACTCCATGAAGGAAGCGCAGTCATATTCTAGATAGTCTGTATCATTTAAATATTTCTGAACTTATCTGCTTTTGATCGGGGTATTTCTGATTATGGGATAATTCAGGTTAAACACACACAGACTTTACATTTTGGTTTCATAATTTACAACAACTGCCATACAGTTTCTATATTTTGTAATCTTTTTAAATTAATCTGAGATTCGCTGTTAGTTTTATATACGCCAAAACTGTTTCATAAGGAAGGGATTTAATTTATACCTATGACAAAAATTCTCCCAGCGGGCTACTGGATGGTGAGGGCACGTGTTCAATCTCTAGCTTTATTGTGATCTCCAACTCATTTGAAGAACCGAGGCCCATTGATGTATGTTTCTAAACACGATAGACCCTCAGAAATCCTGTGCTTAAAAGACAAAAGGGGCAATTAGAGAAGCTACTGTTGTTGTGCATTAAAGGCTCTGTCCTCTCTTGCTGTCTGATTCTGGTTGGATTATTACACTTTCAGTGGAGGATTTAACCAGAGGCCAGTTGGGCCATTGCCTGAGGGAGGCCCCCCTGTTCAATGCACTCGAGATGCACTCCCCCCCTCCCTGCTTTTATTGCCTGCCTTTCATTCTGCCAGGCAATCCCTCTGCAGTCAGTAGGCTCACAGGATAACCTGCCTCAGGCGGTCCCCAAAAACCCTAAATCAGCTCGTCTTATATGTATGCAAGCCCAAAATGTGCCTCGCTGCCACCTGATATAACTCATGCTACAAAGAAATGAGAGCTTGTGTCAGCAAGTGATGTCTGCTGTTCTAGTGGCCTGGAAGGAAGTTCAGTGCTTTTGCAAAGGATTTACAAATGTTAGCATGGGACATGACGTGCAGTCAAAGAGCTTTGGGGAAGGTGTGAGTACTTTTGAATAAAATATTTGGTGAAATCTTCCCGCATTGTTAAGCTACAATGCAAAACCAATATGTTTTAATTTGACACAGATGAGTGTGCCTAATGCAAAAAAGATGAAGGTCTTGAACTTGAACGCTGTTATGACGTCGAAAGGTTTTAAACATTTCTATTGGTCCAGGCCTCGGCATGATACAGTTGTGCACCATTTCAAAACAGAAATGAGGATTCCTTATAACTCCAATTCCTGAAATCACGCAAGCATAATGTTTAATTAGAAAAGTATTGTTTTGCATGCATGCTGGAAAAACAAAACCTTGTTTGAAAGTTTTGAGAAAAGTCTAAAAGGCTTTGTCTGTCTGCAATAATATAAGGATTATTACAGACAGATGGACGGATGGATAGATAGATAGGTGAATAAAAGTATTTAAAATGATCAAATATTACAGACAGCAGTGTAGATGTTTTACATTTCTGGAACAGCAGTTCAGTACTTTGCTCTTCCTGTCATTCCAATTTGACTTCCTGAGTGGTGTGGTCAATTTAATCAAAATTCACTCATGAATTAATAAAAGCGATAATATTTCTGATCATTTCAGAATGACTCACCAGCGAGAAGCTTAATTAACACATCTATAAATAGATACAGAGTGTTAAATGCTAAATACTAGTCTAAACAACGGAACTTTTCCACAAGCCGTTTCAAGAGAAATAAGGTTGTTATTCAGTCTTTATCCTGCTTTTAAACTTACGGCATAGAAGTTCCTCAAAACTCCAAACTGCACCCCTTCTCATGAATATCAAATGAACATTATATATTCATATGTTAAACTTTTAGAATCCACCAACTGTTTCCTCTTTCTCAGGCTTGCGAAAACATCCCTTATCTGTAAATGTGTAGTACAAGCCGGATTGTCAAATCCCCATGTGTTGGAATGGCTGATTTGGGTTGATGGTTCTATTAAAAGCAGTTTTCCAGGGCTGCTGAGTGACAGTTCTCTGCCAAGCTGGCTCGTGTAGAGGGTAAATATTGCAGGAGGCCAGAGTCTCAGGAGCATGTGTGGTCGGGAGCTGTGATCTCTGATCTCAGGGATAGCACACAGCAGGACGTGATTGCTCGCCGCTGCTCAGTCCGACACTCGACACGTGCATTTCACACTCTCTCTGCAACCCCAAACCTCTCCAGCACAGCTTTGAATGTCAGAAACATACTCCAGGCTCCCGTTCAGAGCAGCACATCACAGCTTTTAGCTCAAACAACTGCTTGTTACTGATCACTCAACTCTCCCTGGGCTGCAGGTGAAAGTTTCCACCGGCATGGAGCGCTGCAGTGTAGTGCAGGTATTTTGGGTCTTCGTGAGGGAGATTGCTATGGAATACTAATTTACATGATGATAAGAAACGTTCACGAGTTGCTAGGCACAATGACTTCATTTATCATTTTCATCTGACGGATGTATACAGCGGTGGCCAAAATGATGAGAACACTATTTTCTATTTCATTTAAACAGTTTTAAGTTATTTTTGCTTTAGCGTGTCAATATGAACTATCAGTTTACAATTCCAAGCATTCATTTTGCTATTAATTATAATAAGACACAGATGTTTGTTAGCACAAGACATCTCGTCTGTGGCAATGTCTCCAAGATGCTTCAAGCGACGAACAAGCCAAATCAAATACACTACCATTTAATGTATTGTTACTATATATTTACTAATTAACTAATTTATTTATAAATTATATTTAGCAAGGATGCATTAAATATGAAAAGGATTTTGAAATAACAAATATATTAAACGAGTAAGTACGAATTAAAATTAAAAAGCATCAGACCTGTATTCAACTATATTAGATAATAAATATTGCCTGAGCAGCAAATACAGTATATTTTACAGTATGTTTACAGTATATTTGACAGGAAAAACAGGAAAATCAGTTTTCTACTTAAAATGTTCAAATTCAATTCATCAAACGAATGAATACAATTTATGAAATGTATTTTAAAAAATATTTAAATAGAAAAGCAATTTTACGATATTACTGTTTTTACTGCATTTTTAAATGCATGTTTGTTGATCACAAAGTACATTTTTGTCAAAAAACATTAAAACATCTCACCAACCCCGACGTTTTGAACAGCAGCGCTTCAAATTATTTACAAACGGCAAATATCTTACAAAAAAAATGACTCCTGTATTATAATATGAGGCTGACAAAAAAAGCTAAAGGCACTGTTAAGAATATACACAAGCGTCACAAATGGCCTTAAATAGACTAGCTGCAAAATTAATATTACTTGGGGTGCTGCAGTTAAACTGAAGAGCGTGATTAGGCACAGGAAGAGAACAAGTTACTTCTATTTACCAGCAAAAGAGACGCTAACAGCAGCTGAGCTGATAGTAAGACTGACATCGAAATAGGTTGAGAATTATAGCTGAATTTCAGCATTTTTGCATCATTTGCTGCTGGCCTGCTGGTGAGACAAAGGCCTTTCATAACATGACGACGGTGGCATTGACAAGCTGCCTGTGCTGCTGTGAAGAACGTCTCACTCTATCACTTTAAACCTTTTTAAAAGATAAATAAAAGTGGAGAGGAGTGCCAGCACTACACAAGGAGTTCAAATGTAAACAAGGGAGCCAGACGCAGGAGGTGAGAGAGAAAGACAAAGAGGGAGAGTGAAACACAGCAAATGTATTTCTCCTCCACCCCTATTTTGATGCCCGTTTTTTGAGCACATAAATATTTGATGAAATGGGCCGAAACCGAAGCCATATAACATTCCTGCATTCCTGATGCTCGCTACCCCCGTAAGCCATAAACATTAAAGGCATGATTGAGTGCATTAAAATGAACTCATTGGAACAGCACATTGATTACTTGATGGAGAGTCCCCCTACTCAAATACAATAAATAGGGCCAACAGAATATTGCCTATCGCGTTTGCATATAGGAAAGGACGCGGTGTGGTACGTGCCGGTGGGCAGGGAGGGGGTTTTAACTCCGGGACGCATGCTTTTTTTCCATAGCGCAGGCCCAGGCATCATGCTTTGTCCCCTCAAATCTATCTTTTTAAATGATGTGTACATTTGGTCTCAGTGGGAAGTTAATTAGGTCCAGAGATTGCTTCAGGTATTGTTCAGGTAATTTAAAATGTCAGAAAACGCAGGACGCCTGGTCTGACCCAGGCGCTCTCCGTACCTCCGCAATATCAGGCGTAGCTAATTATTTTCCTTCTTTTGCTCGGCAGATTTGCTGGTAGAAAGAGAACAGAAAAGGAATAATAATTGGAAATATTAATGAGGTGGGTTTGTTGGACCCAAAAGACTTTTGTAATATCTCACTGCCAGTAGAATGTTTGCACTCATGGTGAACCTCCAGATATTTCGGCTAGAATTAACTGCGCTTGCTGTAAAAGTGTCACACTCGCGCTACAATAGTCATCCATCCTACCGTCACTTGTGGAGTGAGAGTATGGCTGCTAATGCACCGCTTCATCCAAAAATGATAATTCTGTCACACCTGCATGCTGTTATTTCTTCTGTGAAACTAAATGAAGAAACTTTGCTTAGTTCTTATTGCCCCGCAGGTTGTCAAGCTCCTAAAAAGCACTATAAAGGTACCAAGTAACCCATCTGACTCATGTGCTATATATTTCCGCTCACCTGGACGTATAGCTTTGAGACAGCGTTAGAGATAGCTTTGGGCTTTAGGGTTGCAGTAAATACTGTGAATATATGTGTGTTACTCGCTCCAGGATGTAAAAGTATGGGGTTGGTAAGACTTAAGCATTTTTGAAAGTTTCTTTTGCTCATTAAGGCTGTATTTGTCTGAAAAAAAAAAAAAAACAGCAAAACAATAACATTTTCTATTGTAGTATGTTAAAATGACAACCTAGTTTCATTAAAAAATATGTACCTCTGTGGACTGTTTGTGCAACACCGTTTATTCATGTCATACTGCATGTTTCAAAGCGAAAGGTTCGTGCACCCTGGCACATTTTTATTACGTTGATATAAGCATGTATTGCTATATTTTATTACATAAAATATCCGCGGACTGTTGCTAAAACTGATATAAAAACACATGTGTTGATGTTCATGTAAACTTCATTTAATGCAGGTTTGCCTGTTAACATCTCCATACTTTTTGAGCTACCAAACAAGCCAACTGACTTTGAAAGCCCATAGATATGAAGCTGGATATATGCGATGCTAACGTTCAAAAGCATCAGTTTTCATTAAATTGTGCGAAAATGATTCTTTATTAATCAAAGCTCTGCACATGTGTGTGAAAAGGAATAAAAGGTGTCAGAGTTTTACTGCCTCTAGTGTTCATTTCTTTTGGAAACCGCAGCAATGTGTACTAATTCTTACGTATTTCGAGTTTTTTTCCCGCTAAAAAGTGCACCCAGGTATGCCATGAGACCAGGTAGGAAAACGACATTTATTACTTTGACTTGATTATTTTCATCACCCTTTACTCCCTTCTTGAGTGTCACGTGACCCTTTAGAAATGATTATAATGTGCTGCAGGTCACTGTGAACTGTCCTTGTATTGAAATGATCTATGTGAAAACGTTATCCATTCATAAGTAGATTTTCTATCTATTAAATTTTGATGTATTTTAAATGGCTTCTTATATCTCTAGATGTTTACAGCATGCAGCTACGTGCTAAATGCTAACAGGAGGCTCACGCTGGGGACAGTCTTTTTTCCTCTGGTGTTGCTGATTTACATTACGTCTCTCAGATAATTATAAAGGCACTGGCCTCTGTCGGCTGTAAGGTGCCTGTGCTGTGTGTAGCCACCAGAAGCAGACATGAAGCTGTGGCTGGAGGACGAGCCCGAGGCACTGGACGCTCTCAAAGACACACCAGCTCCTGCAGTTCAGCTCACGCTACAGATCTCCACTTACAGAAGTACAGACACTACAACAGCTCAGATACACTCGAGCATCTCATCTTTCATCCTACTTGTATTATCAGTTGAAATATTACTTTAAAATAATAACATTAATTAAAAATGACTACAGCGACAATAACAAATGCTTCTAAATGATTTATTAAAATCAGATGATAATTGTATTTACTAATACATTACTGAAATCTAAAGTTGTATCTGTCAATATTGTTTGTTCATTGATTAACCTGAACTAACGATTATTAACAATTTATGATACCTTACCCTGATAGATTAGTAAATACTGTATTGCTCACTGTTAGTTAAAGCATTAACCGGCATTGACTTATGGAACCTTATAATTAAGTGTTAGAAAAAACATAAACACATTATTTTTTAATGTATTAATTTGATTTAATTTAATACGGTTTATTATTAAATAATGTAACATTGTTTAATATGACGTTATTTAATTATATTATTATATTAGGTACACTTTAGATAAGGAAGCACTATTCCCTATTAACGAGATGCGTCAGTACTGTATAATATTATAATATCGACTGCATTAGTACTTATAAAGTATTTAATAAAAGCCTTATTTTTCATTGTGATACTCTAGACCACTTAACCCCACCCAAACTACTACAACAACTACTTTACTTCCTATAAGCAGCAAATAAGGTTTTTATTTCATTTTAATCCAGCCTCTGAGACGATGGATAATTAAAATTAAACTATTCTTATGAGGAATATTATTTCCGTAGGGTTGTTTTAATAAGCGCAACCCGTTCATTTTCGACCTTTTTCATTTGTACTGAATCGTAGATCCACGGTGTGGAGTAATGTACATTAAGATATTAACAGAACCGCAATGCATTTACCAGCGATCTGTCCGTCATCCCGACCATAACTTCTCGAGCACCACATCGGCCCACACGCACTCACTCAAGCCTATTTAATGTGGCTTCGCAAAAGCTGCCCGTTTACTGTAAGAAAACCCACACTACCATACAGTACGTAATAGGTGGATGCCATTATTATAACCTCCTCATTTTAACCCTCTTTGAGTGTCTACGTGAGCATTCCTTCGGCATAACAAACAAAAGAGCAGCAGATGGTTAACTCTCCCATTGTCTTCTCTGTTTAGCGAGGGGAACACCTATTCAAGCCGCACATTTTTGATCTACGGGGAGAAAATGGCAAAGATTCTTTTATATTCAAATGAGAACATTATCATAAGGCGCCCGACAATAGCAAAGTCCCCTTCTGTTAGCGTCTCATTTGAATAGCTCATATCTTCAAGACACCTCTTCGGGAGATTCATTTGGGCTTTGGTCCCCAGCACGGGACACCTCTGTAGCTGGGAAGTGTCACACATCCAAGTCTGTAATTCATCATGAAAGGGGGCCCCTTTCAAAGACGAGCGCAATAACCGTCGGTGCGGTAATGAGCGATGTAAACACAGAGCATTAATTAGGTCAAGTAGCCACATACTTCAGTGGGTGCCCGGCGAACGCTGCTTTCCCTGTCCTGAACGGGAAAAGCTATCCATCTTTTGTCAAACGTTTCAAAATGGGGCTGATCTGAGGGAAGTCTTTTTGTGGCACCTGTGGCAGTCTCTATGAGAGCGAACGCTGGAGACAGAGACAGAGAAGCCGCCCCCGATTAGAGATGGAGACCAAAAGAGGATCAGACGCAAACATGTCAGCATCTTTTAATGTGTGTATCAAGTCTTTCAGGCATCTCAAGGAAGCCAAACAAAACAGAAATGACAAGCTGGTGTTTGGCAACTCAGAGACTGAGAAGGCAGGGGTGGGGGGGCTGCAGAGAAAACTTTTATTTCTCCAATCATTCTCCGTGGGGAATACATTCACTCCACTGTCAGCTTCTCGGTGAATTACAATTAACCTGTCTTTCTTTTACTTCTTTTTCTTGTAGTTCCCTCCTCCCTCCGTGCGACAGGGGACTCGTTGAGGTGTTTCTGTTCAACCGCTCGCTAATTTCATTTAAACGCTATAATTAATGTACATGATTTAAAATCACTAATTATAGTTAAATGACTACAGCATCTTCTCAGCGTGCCTGACACGAATACTTGACCTGCAGATTGATCATGCAATCAGTGCAAGGAAGAGCTGAGAACGATTCTGATAATGAACCAACTGAGCAGCCTGTGAAATATCCACGCATAGATACAGTTAATACATTTATATATATATAAATATATATATATATATATATATATATATATTTATACCCTTACACAAATATCATTAAAAATCTATTCAAATCTATCTATCTATCTATCTATCTATCTATCTATCTATCTATCTATCTATCTATCTATCTGTCACGTTCGCCGGACTTTGTTATTGTTTTCATCGTGTGCCATGTGTTCAGTTTGACCCACTTTAGTTAATTGTCTATCGTCTTCAGCTGTGTCTTGTTAATTGTAGTCATTCACCTGGTGTATTTAAGTCCTGTGTTTTCAGTTCCGTTTGTCCGATCTCGTCCGTATATGCGTGTGATTTTGTTCTATCTGCCTGCCTGCCTGCAATTATATCGTTTATTTTCATCTCTTAATGTAGATTAAAACTCTTTATTTTCGTTTAAACTCGTTGTTTGCTCTCCTGCCTATCACACCCGTGACACTATCTATCTATCTATCAAAATGTATTTGATTTATAACATTCTATTAAAATTTGATATATATTCGTAAGAAAATTATTTACACTCTCCTAATCAAAACATTATTTTATACCCAAGTGAAAATGTTATAATATATATAATAATAATATAACAAATAATAATTATTATTTTTATTACTTTTCATGAGGACAGTTAAAACTTTTTTTTTTTTTTTTTAATTCACTTTTTTTTTTTTTTTTTATCTGGTTGTACACATGAATTTTAAAGTGTACAATGTGAATTTCTTTACAATATTATATAATGTATACACATTTATTCTTATATATACTGTACATGTTTTTTTTTAATTTTTGCTTTTTTTACCTGTGTGCTTAGTCACTGGGTCATATGCAGCTATTGACTCAATAGTAATAAATAAATAGATAAATAAGAAAGCAAAAATAAAAAATGTAATTCATAAATTAAATGCTATGCTATGCTATGTATGTATGTATATAAACCAGCTGAAAATGTTTCTGCGCTGTGACTTGGCATTCTTCCTTCCAAGACTCTAACCTACACAAACTGTCTTTCATTTGATCTGTTCCCTTTATTCCCGTTGCTTTGGTTGAGCACACCTTATCACCCTTGTGTGCCTCGTCCTAACCTGGCTGTCTCTTAGCTGTGTTGAGTCAGACTCAGGGCTGTCCTCTCCATCAGGAAGCGGTGGGTCTGATCCAGCCTCCTCCAGGGCTGTGATCGAGGGCGGGGCAGGGGACTCACACCATATGGCTGACCGAAGCCCCGCAGCCTCCCCAGGGGCGATGAGAAAGCTCATTCCTGATCACAGCTCAGAGAGGGAATCAGAGAGAGAGAGAGCAAGACAGAAACAGAAGACAAAACTACAGCACTATTTGGAACGAGAACTCCTAACACATCTTGATCTATTTCGTTACATTCAGATGTTTTGTTCGTTTTATTAAATGCATTTATTTATCAAAAGCAAACATCGCTTTTCGGGAAAAAAAACGCACCCTTTCCAGAAGCAAGCCATTACGGGTAAAGTTAGGGACCCCTCACGGTCTGGGAGGCGCTCAACAGGCAGCGGCCCATCCCACTGAATCCAGCTGTTCAGAGATGAGCCACCTTGCCAGAAAATAACCACCCTGACATTTTGAATATGCTTCTGTGGGGCTTAGCAGCACACCAAATATTTGCATGCCTTTTGTCTCCAAAGGCAAAGGAGATAGGGGAGAGTCAACAGCGTTCTCCTCCTGAGATAGACACGTCTAAATGGAGCTCACATCCCCACACCCCCGACAGGTCTCTCATCGCCCCATGAAGCTCACCTCCTGGAGGGCCCAGTGATTGAGAGGAGCCCTTAGCCCAGCTCTTTTATCCTGGGAACGCTGCTCTGACCCCCTCTTTTTACTGCTGCCACTGAGAGAGAGAGAGAGAGAGAGAGGGGAAAGAGATGGGCAGGAAAACACAGTATTTGATCAGGATGTGAGAAGCACATACAAGAGCAGACTGTTAGAGGCGTTATTATTACCATTATTATGTTTATTATTATTATTATTCAGTTTAATTAGGCACTATTTGTTTAATTGGGCACAGTCCTATTATAATAATTATTATTAAATATTATAATTAAACAATATAACCATAATAATACTAATATTTGCTGTACTTATACGGAAATCTAAAAGCAATTTAATACCAGTGCTATAGACTGTGACTAATTAAAGGTCATAATTGAACTGAACAATAATAAGATTATTATTATTATCATTATGGTTATTATCATTATTAGTATTATTCAGTTTAGTTTAGATTCTTTAATAATAATAGAAGGTATACTGTGAAGTTTAAATGATTACGTTTCTGACTACTAACGCTATTACTGAGCGAACTTATCTGAAGTATTAAAAATCGTATCAGATGACGGGGAGAAATGACAGCCGTGTTAGCTGCAGTCTTCTTTGTATCTTTACCGGTATGAATGGAATCAGGGCTGGCAGTGAGTATCAGTAGGACTGAGATTGGCTGCTAGTGTTTGTATGGTTTACAGGGACACCTATTGGCCGGGCTGGAGAACACGACAGAGCCTGTGTCACGAGGGAGCAGTGGAGACCGTCTAATATGGCTGCGAGAATGCAGGACTGGATTTTGTTTGGCTTAGTATGCAGCATTAGGGCGTTTTAATCCTCACTCCCGACCACCGAATGTAACAAACTGATTTTGATAACCTTCAGTCACTCCTGAAATCCTAACTAATCGGTGTGTCTAAATTTAATCAAGATGTCTTGTTGAATTCGCTGGTTTTGACATGATGTTAATTATTTCTGTAAAATGTATACTATTTAATACTAAAATAAGATAAAACAGTATTTTGCATAATTTATATGCTCAGATTAATATGTTAGTATATTTATAACAGTACAACATAAATACTTTAGGAATTGATAATAATAATAACCATGTCAGCCCAGTGCTATATGCTTACTGCTGCAAACGTATTAATTAAATCATAGGCGAGGAGAAAAAATGAAGCACTAAAATTGTTAATTAACCTCTTTGAGGAAAGAACGTTTATGAGAACCCACTCATAAGTCCACATCTCGCACACATAAATACACACATTTGTTTCTGTGAATTGTGGGGACTTTCCATAGACTTACTTTTATACTGACCGAACTAGATTTTCTATCCCCTAACCCTAAGGGTTTAAACCATTGTTATAATTTCATATAAACATCATTTATTAATTAGATTTTTTTTTTTTACCAAAATCCTTGCCAACATCAATCAGTCACTTCATATTCTATTTTTAAATACTGCTATCACTTTGCTGAATGTGTCGCTAAAGTGAAACTAGAATTGTTACAAAACAGAATCCAGTATGTTCTAACACCAGATCAACAGGAACGATGATGCTGAAACTGTCATTTTAATCTTCATAAAATGTCTTTGTGTTCATCTTGTCCGTCTTATTTTTTTCTTCATTGTTTAACTGCTTTCATCAGATCACACTTAATTGTTATACATCACATTTTTTATGTATTTCAATTTTATTTCTTTTTAAATATTTAATTCTAATTGTTTGGAAATGTTTGTTTACTATTAACTAATGAAATATTTGTATTATTGAATCTCACAGATTTTCATTGAGTATGCATAACCGTTGTTTACAAGGGATATGGGGACTGGCTTTAGATCGACTCCCTGACCTGATGTGTGTGTGTGTGTGTGTGTTTTCTCTCCTTATTCCAACTGAAGCAAAAGAAGCTTTCAGAGAGAGAGAGAGAGAGAGAGAGAGGGAGGAAACAGAATGTCTCCCTAACGGGACAAGGCTCTATTTTTTGGGAACGGTCCTGCTTTGCTCAACAGGTGTCACTGGCACCTTCTCACCCGACTACAGGACAGTCTTCTCTACATGCTTCATCTTCACCTATCTTGGACGTGCTACCTCAGAAAACACAGTGTATACAATAAATGGAATAATTCATGAGCTGTCATTAAAAATGAAACTTTCTGTTTCTCACTTTCTCTCCTTAGACTGGAGATGAGGTTTGGAATTCAACATAATGGACTCAAGATGCTCTGAAGTTTCCTTTCCTGTACCTTCTCATCCCCACTAGCGATGATGGAAGCCTCCAATTCCCGTTTGCCTTTTCCCAGAAAAAAAAAAAAAAAAAAAGAGCCACCTTCACATTAATTGCAGCAAGACATGCTCGGTTTCTCGAACTTTTTTGTCTTTTTAGCTTGCCACTGTTTCTTGCTCTCCTTTCCTTCTCTTACTGTTAATAACTGTCCAGTTTTGAAGCTGTCACTGATAACCCAAAGTCTCTACTAATAGCACTTTAATTTTAATTCATGCGTTAACTATCGTTAACCAACAATGAGAATTTTTTTTCTGTATTTATTCAAACTGTTCAATGTTATTTCAGGTCCACTAAACAATTTAAAAGATACAGATTTAATACTGCAGTATTCAATCTGTAATGCAGTTTGAATGTATTTCTAAATACTGAAATTAAAATAAACCGAAAAGAACAAAAACTGATCATTAATGTTAAGTAATATAATCAAACGGACACAAATGGAACCTTATTGTAAAGTGTTAGTAAAAAAAAAGTTTCCTGACAGTGCCAGGGTCACAAGTGCTATGCATTAATTGTCAATCAAGACTTTGCAACACAACAGCGATTTAACATCACCCGCAATTTCCAGACGAATACATTATTTCAATACACCTACGAGTGAAGCCCGACAATTCAAGGCGCCTCTATCAGCATAATTAGAAAAAGCAAACATGGGATAGGAGCTCCCAGCCCTGTCGGATATTTCTGTGTCTCAATTATTCATTAATGTGAAATTGTTCTTGTCTCAAGTGCAGCTTTGTCATTTCCTCTAGTGACACAGATCCTGGTCGATGTCTGCCGAACCCCCCCTCAACGCCTGTGCCAATTTCCTCAGCAGACAAAAGTTGTTTAGGAATCTATTTCCGCCTTGGTAGCATGGAAATTCTTGATTTGTCTTTATCCTAAGACCATTTGTATTACACAAGACTGCAATAAATAATAAATTGTGTATGATAGAGCATGGGAAAAAAAAAATACATGCCATAAGAACAAATGGTTCTGTGCCACAAAAATATGTTGTGCTTTGCCTTTCAGAATGCGGCACTAAATAATAGCGATAATAATTATAATAACACTTTTCAAATCATAAATAGCGGCATATATAAAAACGAATATGTATTATTATGATTATTCGTAATATTGTTATTAATAGGACTGCACTCTTTTATTTAATAAAAAGTCATCTGGACTATAACTTAAATCTATTATCCGTTGTTCCTTAAGACTAATGTGGTAAAGCCTAATTATAATCTGGTCTGCAGACATTATTAACAGAGAATCTGCCTTTTCGGTGTCTTCTAAGATGGCCACTAGGAGAGGCAAATGTGATGTAAAAGATATTTCATGTAAGAGTCAATGAATAAAATAATAGGGGTATGAAAGGCTCTGCAAATGACCCTCAGTGGAAGAAATTTTCTACATGTTTTAACCTCTCATTTTAGCTGGCATACTTTAATAAGCTCTTATTTAAATGTATTCATTAAACATGGTCTGAGGACTTTAATGTATTTTAAATATGGCTTTCAGTTTCTCAGATAAATGGCTATTTAGACAAGAGAGCGACACTGAATATTGTTTTTCTGTCGAATAGCTCGTTCTATGAATTATCGGATATTTTTGTTGGCACCGATATGGTTAGGTTTTTGAATTTAAAATGATATGAAGATGCTACTGAGCGTAAGCGGCGATTGCTACTGTTGCCTGCAACAAATTAGCGTGACATGCAACCCACAACAATAAAGGACGGTTTAATTGCAAACCCCTAATGACGTTCTTTGTGGTTCCTCATGTACGCGAAACATCTTTGAGTGCGGGGCCGAAAATGCTGCACAGTGTCGGTTCATGCATAATTTGTGCTGCATATGTTGCATGTGCAGGTGAGTGTCTTTTAATGAGAATTCGGCAGCGCTCAAGGATGGCTACAAAAACAGCTCTTACGCATTTTGAAAAAGCGTGCCTTGCCAGGTATCATTTATAATTTGCCAGAAGACAATTTGGTTCTAAAACATCACGCAAACAAAGACAAAGATAGTTTCTTTCTCAGTTGTTTGACTGTATTAGCTGTTGAGGGTCAGTGCGGTCTATTCATCTTGCTATGAGTATCTTTAGGGGGCTGTGAATACATTCTTATATTTTATCAGGCTCCGGCAACAGCGCCGTTCTTGATCACGTGTTTATATCAGCATTTAAAACGAGAAAAAAAATGAATAATTGAAGACAATATATTCTGGTATTATTTTGTATAGATTTGACGTTTCCGGGTCTTTTTCTGTCCGTGTTTCTTTCTTTCTTTCATTCTTTCTTTCTTTATATTACGAATTAACCTGTCAAGATGAATCGGTTAATTAACAGCTAATTAAATCCTCTGTTAATTAAAACCGCACAAGTTCCAGGCTTGTTTCAATTTAATTTAAAGCATAAAACTGCAAACTGATTTAACTGGCAACAGTTTCTATACAGTAACTTGCCTAAAATTACAAATTAAGAACAATAAGAGGAGGAAAAGGAAATGGAGAGTAAAGTAAATCAAGAGTATTAAAATATAAATAATATAATTTAAAATAAATAAAATGTATTTTTCTATTTTAAACCTGATTAATTATTGCATACCATTTGTAAGTCTTGTGTTGACTGAAACCTCTCTTTTCGCTGGCATCAGCGGGAGCCAAAGAAAAGAGATTTGGGGAAGATGGGTTAAGATACGTTGATGAATAGGGATAAAAGAAGGGCATAATCGTATTCCAGTATATTTAAGAGCGTATCTTGGGGTTTTTAAGCAGCTGGCAACCCTCGTCCCCAACGTTTATCAATTATTACTTATCTCGGAGATTTCTATGCCCAGGGATCTAAGACAGTTCTAAAGGTTTTTTTTTTTTTTTCAGCCACTTCCCATTTTTTTTTTCTTTCACTAAGCACAGCCCATTAGAGGCACATACGGCGTCTCATAGGAAATGATTGTTTCTGTGACACTTTCAACTGCCCCATCTCCACTGGAAAGTGACCCAAGGACGTCAAAAAAACAGCCAAAAGAATTTTTATGGTTTATAAAATTGGCTTACTCACTGGACTTTTTATTTAAACTGAAAAAGAAGAAGAAGAAGAAATAAATTGATTCAAACCCCATAGTCGTGTAGTAGGTCAGACAAAAACAATGTAGGATCATATTTTGAATACTTTTTTAAGTTGTTATCATTACTTCTAGCAATAATGAAGAGACTTAAGATGCTAGGAGTCTTTCTGCAAAACAATCAAACAAAGTAAAACAATCCACTTTATATGCATTGCAGACATTGAAAACTGTACAAAAATACTATCACTTTTTTTTAAGTGAACCTAATTGTCATTTAATTACTAACGCACACATTAATTTCGAATTTTTTGTTCGATATAGATCCACTTTCTTTTTCAATTAGGCGACGAACAGCATATTTACATAAGTACAAGGGTCATTCATAATTCATCATAATTAAACCATTTCCCCGTGTTGCACTCTTGACCACCTGTTGGCATTCGCGCTAAATATTTAACGGCATATTTTCAGCCCCCTTTTTTCTTAGCCCTAGCTCTTTGATGTTTCGCTCCACATTCATCCACTTTTTTGCATGTACTCAGCGGATAAGCCAAGAAATAATCTGAGTCGTCTCTTACAGACTCGAAACTTTGCATTTTAACTTTTGTCTGGAGATCCCTTTTTCCTTCTCGATATGAAATATCATCTTTAATAAAAGTGGAAGCGGGGAGAGAAACACGATAAATCGGCTCTAACCACACAGAGGCGCAGGTCTCTGGGAGACTGATTATCATCGTACCTCAATGCTAGGCTTCTCAATAATTAGAGGATGTGCTGCTTTGCTGCTTTGGCCTTGATTGTTCTCCCAGGCTAGGCGTCAATTACCACGGCCCTTGTCTCTCCCTGCGCTCTTTGCCTTCCGGCTGCCGGAGAGCTTTGCACATGAAAGGTCCATTAACGTCTTGCAATTGTGTCATGGGAACGGACACGGAGCAGATCGGGGGATCGGGACACTGGGTTTAAACTTGTGTCATCTGCCTGGCTGGGGGTGATGGAAAATATTGTGAAATGTAAAGGGTGCTATAAGGTGTTTATGAGTTGGACTGATGTGTTTATAGATATGCTACTGTTGCACATTCTTCAAAATCCCGCTATGAAGGTTCAGCTACCAGTTTTTGACAGAACTGTCCACTGTTAAATTTGAACAAAGCAGATGATGCATCAAGATTACTGTATGAAAAAAATAAGCTCAGTAAGTTTTTGTTGCAGTAAAAGTTGTATTTTAAAATAAGTGAATTATTTTATTTAGCAAGAAATCTGATCCAAAGTGACAGCGATGGCAGTTAAAAAAGGCTATTTTTTCTTTTAACAGTTACACAGTTTGTGTTGAAAATATTCAGCAGCATTGTTTTAAAAATTAATAATAGTAAATGTTTATTAAACAGCAAAACTGCATAGTACCATATTTAAAGACTGGAGTAACACAATAAGAAAGGAATATATCCAGATCTTAGATATAGTAGATAATATATGTTATAAATTCTTAGAAATTCCTTATAATAATTCCTATAATATTTTTTTTTTTATAATGCACAATACTCATGACTGAAAGAAGCAGAGAAGAGACTGTCCTAAATGTGGAAGTGGCTTTCCAACTGGACATGACTGACGTTTCTGTAAAACAAGAATTACTAAAATGTCCATCAAGCTGCACCCACATCCCAAAGACCTTGAGAGACCAGTCTTGAAACAATGGTTATTCTCATCCATTCAGTCACAGTCAAATACGGCCAGATTTCCAACTAATTCCAGATAATAACATTGTGTTTAATTAACATTAGACAATTAAAGCAGTAATTATTAATCATAGCTAGCTCCCCACAGGCACAAGACACAAAGACGTTTTTAACTCATTATTGGAGTTCCTCCAGCGCTCATTTTCAAGACAATTGTCCTCATAGGCATTGAGTTCAATTACATAATAACACTCTTGTTTATATCTCCATTGTAGAACGTGTAGCGGTCAGAGTTCAAATAAGATTCTACACAACAGTGAAAAATTTGAGTCTTTTCGCTCCCGAGAGAAACTCGGAATATCTCCATTACTGTCTTTTCAATTTTGGGATGATTTCACACGGCAACTTGTGTACATATAATAACTGCTATGAGATTGCCATCTTATCTGTGGCTGTCTCTAGATTGCTCTGTATATAAATAGAAATCATTGATTGGTCTGATGATGGCTTTGATTCTTATTAGGGGCTATTCTTTCTTTGATGTCATGGGAATAAGCTGTGAAATGTCACAGTGACAGCTCTTATTTGCCTCAGAGGCTCAATAGGTCTGGCTGGCCCAAGGTTATGTGACCTTCTTCCACACAGCAGAGAGAAAACGAGAGAGAGTCTGTGAAAGCCGGTTCAGAACTCTACCACACCACCTGCTGTAGATCAGGATTACTGAATGGACATGTCAATCGTTTGTCTGGAAGCAATATTGGCTATGAGATGATGATATTATAAAGAATCATCTGCGCATCGGCATTTACAGAAGCTGTGCGTGTGCTTCAACAGAGGTAAGGTAAGTGCTTTTAAATACATAGAAAAGTTGTCAAATATTTCAATGCTTGTTGAAGAACAAAGTGGGTAGTGCTTTAGTAACTACAAGGGGTAGGGGTAGGTTAAGGGGGTCGGTTCAGGGTTAGTATGTAGTTATTATGTAGTTGTTGTAATTACTACAAGTATATACTGTAAAACATCCCAGGTAAGTACACTGTAAGTGCAAGTAAGTCCATGCAAGTACACATAATGTAAAATAAAATGCAACCATAAAGTCATTATTCATGATAAGGTATAATCCAAATCAAAGTCATACGCAAAGTATATTTGTGCATAATGAACATTAAATGCACTATTCCTCTAGATAAGCATATTCTATACATGTATAAGCTATTTATGGTCTTTAATTTGATTTGTCGAGAACAGTCCTTATATAACGTTCAGCTTGTCAGTGTTTGCTCATACCGATCAGACACACCAGTAGGTGGCGACAAGTGACTGTCTTTATAAAGAGTATTCTGAATCATTCAACTTATTTGTTCATTTTGTTGATTTAGGAACACAATAAATGATTTTCTGCAGCCAAATACGTTCCAACATACACTTACAGTGAGTGAAAAAGAGTACATGAGTTATATGTTCGGATTTTATAGTATTCATTATACAGTAGCTGAAAAGCTCCCAAATTTAGTACGAAATCTCATGACAAAGAATACACTAACGAGATTATGATGGGATTTTGGGAATACTGCAATTAAACTTCACCTCATGTGAATGCAATACTTTGATCAAAACAATGAGATTAAACTCACAATCATAGGAAACCTAAAGTGTGCGTGTGTTCAGATGCAAACGTCACGTTCTTCGCACAACTTTATGAATGAACTCTGTGACATTATCCTGAAGCAGTCCTGATTTCATGGGGGTGCTAGAAGCACCCTCACTTGAATTTACAAAAGTATGTATTCGTGTTTGCGCTCAGGAGAGCTTCAAATGTTTCTCTTTACAAAGCATTTTTTACATTTTTAGCAGTGTAGCCAATCACAGACATACATGTTGATTTCTTGAGTGCAATGGCCAATCAGAGGTCTTCAGGTGTTCAAGCGTCCCCTCATCGCTCAAAACACTGGTCTATTACACTGTGAGTTACACAAGCTTGCAAATGCTCATTAGAAAAATCAAAGCGTAGACACGATGTAAAGAACAGATTCATTCATTATAACAGAAGCTGAAAACAATATATTTTGCATTTGATGTAAGTGGACGATAACATACTTTATGTATGCGAGCAAATAATCAGAATGATAACATTAATATTAATATTTAGACACCACGCAATTTCAGGTGCAGAGTGAGTCACTGAATCATTCACTCAATACATTCAAAAAAAAAAAAACTGAAGCATTCATAAAAGAAACAAGTGAATCCGTAAATCGTGTTGATTTAATAAATTGAAAATGATTTCATAAGAGATGCACAATTCTAATTACTTTCCGGATTCCATATTCAGAAACAACAGCACTCTTGCTCTTTAGATATCGCTTAAATGTACCAACATCTTTATTAATGTAAAATGAATAGAATAAATATTTATTTCAAGCCCAGAGTTTAACCAATTCAGGCTCACCCCTGTAATGAAACATCATATCAAACCATATCTACAGAATACTAGAATTTCCCATAACCTACATCAAAATTAATAATCGTCAGCATCCATAATTTAGATTTCATTCTTTAAGTACATGCCAAGTTGAAGCTCCATTAATATGAAAACCCAATAACCGTGCACAGTGTTTAATACACTCCCCAATTAAAGCACAGTCTTATCAGCTACATGACAGCCCATCAATGCAGAAGCCCGAGAGCACGAATCTTTCCAGTGTATCAGAACGCCATAGCCTCCTTCTATCCCTCCCCCACCTTTTTTCTAAGGTGATCAATTTCATGGCCACTGAGCTGTTGAGAGCACCCCGTCTGAATATTTTCCCCGCACTAATAGATGATAATGATGCTGTCCGTCAGGGCGCTAATGAGGATCGCGGTAATCTTAATGCATGTTTGGGTCTTGGCCTAGCAAGCGAGCTCTTGTTGCCATCCGCATGCTCCACGGAACTGCCATATAGCTGCACAGATGAACCTGAAATCAAGGCCTTTTTAGTCCGAGTGTTTGGAATATCAAATGCTTTCTCAGGCAATAGACAGACACGTTCTAATTAAACGCCTTTTTGCAGACAAGCCAGTTGTATTTGCACGATTTGCTTGCTTTGTGTAAAACGTATCGATTCGATGCATTTGTTTTTGGTTTTTTTTTCTTTTGGCTTCTTGGTGTGAGAACATGATTTAATGATCAACTGTAAAATTAGGCAACACATCTCCACGTACTCAAGTGTCCTCCTGTCATGATGCCCACAGACTGACAAAAGCACAGCCGTCCGTCTGAAAAGGAAGCGCCCCCAGTACACCGTCTGAGCCATGCAAGACGAACTACTCTCAGTTTCCATAACATTTCTTGTTTCATTATCCTCTCCGGAGCTTGTCAGGGGAAAAAAAGAGAAAAGATCTGAACCTTTTTCCTTTCTGCGTTCGAATTTACATCTTTTGCTCATTTCTCAGAGTCTGCCCCTCACCAGGAGGATTCTAATGAAGGGGAGAGCGAGGGCTCTGCTGGGATCCCGGAGAACCTGGAGACAGGAGAGAATGCAGGCCGGTGACGGCACGGCAGCCACGATTTCCATATGAGTACAATCAGTTTGCCGACTTTTAAAGTGAATGTTTAAGTAGCCTAAGAGATGGGGCTTTGATTTGCCCTCTGATCAAGCCCGAGACGTCTCATTCAGAGAATAATGATTTTCGCCCCTAATTTCACTGTGTTTCCTTCTTATCTCTGAGCTTACAGGTAGTGTAAAACCCAGTGGTATTGTCTTCCCAGAGTTCTGCGGGTGAGAAGGGCCTTTCTTCTACCAGATTAGAGATGGATGTGCGTGGAGGGAAGGGAGATGAGAGAAAGAATTGCAAATGGAGATTGGGGTAGTCATTAGATGCTGGACAGGTTGTCAGTGAGGAGGGCCGAAACCTTTGCTTGCACACGTTTCAACGGCACGGGTAAGAAAGACCAGTTTTTGCAGGTTTCTGACAGTTGATATTCACGTTAAATCAATGGAAAAACAGTAACTGATTCTAAGAGGACGAAGATAACGGCAAGTGAAGTGATGAGGAAGAATCAATGATTTGTTTATAATGCAGATAAAGCATAAAGTTGACAGAGATAGGAATAGTTGGCACAAGTCAAGGAACCAAGTTTTATGTTTCAGACCTGTCGTATATTATTATATTTTCATACATTTATTCTATACTGCAATGATGCTTGCAAAAGCCGTTAAAATAAGCATTATTGCATTGTATGTGTAAAAAGAATACATGGTAATGAGAGAGAGACAATGAGACATTAAGCTAAACTTTAGCTTTCCTTAAAGTTAATATTTTAGTTTGTTTAAGGTATATTCATATATTCAAATCCCTGATTTAGCATGCATGCATAGACAACCGATGGTTTGAAAGTAACATTTTACAATAGTCCGGTTCAATATCCTTTATTAACTAATAATAATATAATGTTTTACAAAATTTATCAATCTAGGCTAATGTTAATTTATAAACATACTGCTCTAGTAATTAATCGTTAGTTTGTGTTTGTCTATGAAACTGATTTAATGTGAATTACTTTTACTCTATACAACTTAAAAATGCGAACGTATACGTACCAAAAATGAATAAAGGATAAATGCATTAATACAAATATTTTTTTATCTTAAAACCTTTAATGTGCATTTATTTAGACTTTATTGTTGAAAAATGACAAATAAGAACTATATTGTGTACAGAAAGACCTTACATTTGGAGTTAATCATTTAAGTCACACGGAACTTTTTCCAAACTTTCCACCGGAGAAACAACCTTCACCGACTCAGTGTATCAGAGTTGAACCAACAGACCTGTGCAGTTTTGCTGCAAGCTATTACTCTTTCATGCCCCCTCTCTTTTTCTGTAGAAAGGTGCCTCACCAATTATTTTGAGATGGATGCAGGGATGCAGAATGACTAGAAGCATCAGGTTCTCTTATATTTTTTTCCAGCGGTCCATGCCTTAGGTAAGGGCAGAATGGCCAGAGGCTACGGTAGCTCTCAGGGGACACGTGGGGCTCATAAACTGTGAAACTGACAACTCTCATCTATTACCTCTGCTAACTAGACCTTTAAGAACCTTGACAGTCTGGGCTACGTGCCTCTTCCACCCTACCTGATATTTTTTCGCAAATATGGATCTTAGAAAGTTGTTCTGTTTCCAGATACAGACTCATAACCGTGCATATCATCTTAACCAGTTCCTCCATCAAGGACGCGTCTACTTAGACGCAATCTTTGAACTGAAATCTCTCTTTTTAAAAGCCGTGTATATTTAATGCAATTAGACGATTATGTTTCAAGCTTAACAAGATGCAAAAGCCATGAATGGTGATTATTAGTGCGAGCATCTTAGAGATTGCAGTTTCTAATTGAAGTTCTGTCTCTTGCCGGGTCACTTCCAGCGTGCCGGTGGCTGTTCGCAATAGGCTAACACCTTAAAGCCCGGGGTATCCACGGCTGCTGTTCCCCCGGTGACGGTGCTCTGAATACTACAAGCCTTGCAGGATGCCTGCAGGAATGTTCCTTCAATCACAGGGAGTCTCATCACTCTCCTGTGCGGGAGGAAGCTGCTCAGAAACACTGTCACCTTCACTTAGCCCTACGCACAGACAAGTCCCACTGCGGTCTCTGCTTGTAGATTCTCAGACAGCAGACACAAACACACATAATCACACATACACACACTCTGTCACACAACTGTCTATTCTCTGGAACGGCTGTAGTAGGATATAATGAAATAACCTGATGCACATACACAAACACACACACACTGTTAGGAGATGGGGGTTTTTTGAAAGCAAAAGCAACCGTCGTTAAATCAAGATAATTTACCGGAGATTAAATATATACACGGCACAGTTAGAGTGAGATCCAACTGCCTTTTGGAGCACTTTGCTTACAACAAGTGTGATGCGTAATACTACTGATATTACAAAAAGTTGGGATTTTATGAATTATAGACTGATCAGGTTATGATATAATATAATGAGAGTTTACTATTATATTATATTATAAATACAAAAATAATAATAATACTAGCTGCACAGTGGCAAAAGACATACATTTTAAAATGAAAAAGTCAAAATCATGGGTTCATAACGACTTTAAGATTTTACACATTTTAACTATACTTACTAGAAAACAGTGACAGTGCTTTGATCTTGTTTTGCTGATATTTGCTGAATATTTTCTCCCCCTCAGGTCATCCAAGATGTACATGAATTTGTTTCTTCATCGGAACAGATTTCTTTTACCAACGTATCCTACATGCAGTGAATGGGTCAGGACGAGAGTTCAAACAGCTGATGAGCAAAAATGTCACAATTATCCGCAAGTAATCCACACCAGTCCGCGAAGTCAATGTCTCATGTCTAAAACTGTTGTAAACTCTGATGTCTGTGGATGCAAGAGAATAACAGGGGATTGACTTCTTCAGAAAGTGTTGTTACAGAATCATATGTTGGCCATAAAATGTTAACCAATGGACTGAAGTCATGTGGTTTGGCATTATTATCAGTTTGGACTCTCATTCTGACGGCACCCATTCACCGCAAAGCATCCATTGTTGAGCAAGTGACATAATGCTAAATGTCTCCAAATTGCTTCCGATGTAGAAACAAACTCTACATCTGGTTTGAGGGTGAGTCAATTTTCAAAAGTCATATTGAAATAGGCAAAAAATTCTTTAAATGTTGACACTAAATTATATTTAACCCTTTTTTAACTATTAAGAATCATTCCTCATTATACAGGGAAAAAGATGCCACTTATTTCATATCATTGCTTCTAAATCTGCAGTCTCACAAAAGTCTTGTGTTTTAAAGCATTTCTCCCAAATCATTGAATGAACATTATTTACATACAGCATGCATTTTACAAAAAAAAAAAAAAAATACTTAAAGAACAATATACATTATTAAACCATAATGATACCTGTGCAAGATTATGCTGTATGTTGTCAGCAGTAATTCTGCAACTCAAACAACAGAATGAAATCAATGAGGCAGAGTGGAACGAAAAGGCGCAGAATAATTGACCGACAATCGATGGCGTTTTGAATATAAGTCTAGATTTTGCCATATCAAGAGCGTCCAAATTAGAGCTTATTGGTGTATCTCAAGAGATCAATGCTTACAAGGTCATGGTTTTATCTGGCGCTACTCATGTCATTAGAGGCATTTTAATAATTCATGCTGCCCAGAGGTACTGAAAAGAGAAAACAAATGAAGATTCACCAAACCAGGACAATGTTAATCCCTGAAATACTGCTACTGCGTCATGTTGACTCGGACGGTGCTAAATCGATATCAGGAGTGTTCATCACTGTCTGCACTTTTCATTTTAGAGGCGCTCTGTTATGTTAAGGTATTTCGAGACGTTGTGACCCACGCAAAAGAAAAAAAAAAACACAAGCGCTCTTGCCTAAAGAGATTACGGAGGATTAAATGTAGATGGGCTCTCTGCACTTCATTAGAAAACATATTGACCTCCGTAAGTATCTAATTAGTCGAGTTAATCCACAAAATCAATACAAATTCAGCCCAGAAAGTTTAGTATTACTATTTCGGTGGCGGGGAACAAGATGGACAACAGAGGACATGTCAGGAACGTTGATGTTACGCTATTCCATGAGCGCAGGGAGGGAGCGAAAATAAAAATGGATGTGAGAGATGAAAAAAGACGGAGAACTAGGAAAAATACAGATTGCCGTTTCAGAAAGCCGCACATTAGAAAGTGACAAAATGACACAGATAATGAATAAAGAAATAGTCGTACAATTGAATGTGAAGACTAAGAGATAGAGTAACACTGAGCTTTATTGATAAAAGGCTGAATTATTTAATAGAGCAAGAATTTATTAAAGACGGGAGCTGTGACAAGTGCTCTGAAAATGGGGACAAGTAGGAACTGGATACAAGCCTCATGTTTCCATTCATTGTAATTACAGGCGCTGCATGCAAAGTCCTTGCATATAAGGCTTTGGATATACAAATAGTTATCATTTGAATTACACAGCGCGTCTCATTAAATATGATATAATTTTTATACGCTCACCAGTGTTGAATCCGCCTCAATAAGGGCTGTGGATAGAACAATGTATTTTGTATAAAGCAAATTTTTTGACTGCGTTCATACAAACGACTTCTGTGTTTGGTTTAAAAAAGAATTCTCAGTACGGCGCATTTGACGGCGAATGGGCGAGATGCCGAAAGGACGGAGCAGTTTAAGGAACCAGGATGGCACATGGTCAAAATCTGGGGTACGTGTTAAAAATTCATCGTAAAGCAGATGTACAAAGCGCTTTTCTGTGTCGCACTCCCTTTCTTTTAATACGTTCGCCGCGATTAACAATCAAGGCAGAAGCCTCATTAAAAAAACGTCATTTCAAATAAAATATTTGCGTGAATAATGTGCTGTTTAATTGGCCTGAACCATATTAAAAGAAATGAAGGTTTTCCGTAATTAACGCTCTTTTGAGGAACGAGGCTGGAGATAAAGGAATCATGGGATTACACCAGAGACCTGCAAAGTGAGGTCCCATGTGGCGCACGAGGCGATGGCAGGATGTTACATTTTATATGAAGACAAACACACCGCTCTGAACAGGAAGCTTTGTCATGTTCGGCGGTGTGTTGCTACTGTAAGAAGCGTGTGTTGCATTAATGCGTCCTTTTTTGGTTGAAAAATGGACATTTGTGCTTTCGCTTTTACTTCCCTTGCTTTCATCAGTTTTTGTAAGATTTAAGAGTCAAAAGTAAAGAAAGTAGTGAAGAATAGTACATGAGAAAATATGACTAATGTTTCTTTAATGGACTGCTACTTGGTTTCACCTTATTGCAAATTCTGCTCATAATTTTATACGGATTTTATGATGTAATTCAACATTTTTAATTTTTTTTTTCATTTGAATTTATTTGACACCTTAAAAAAAATACTGTTATGCAGTTAATTTTCAATTAAATCTCCGAAAGAAGTTATCAAAGAAGAGCAAACTCTTTTTCCAACTTCAACGACTGTAGGAAACACTATCGTTTCATATCAAGAAAAATACAACACACATGCACACACATATATATATATATATATATATATATATATATGAATATATGAATTAATGAATTTTAGTACTCTTATTATAACATAGTGGTCAAATTCGGATATGTAATATATGACAATTGCCATATAAGGCGATATATAATTTTCACATAAGTTTAGGCCCATATTTTCTGTGAGCAAATAAATTCAGAATGTAAATAAAATCCCTATCTATCTATCTATCTATCTATCTATCTATCTATCTATCTATCTATCTACATCTGCCTATCTTTGATATTTATTAAATTATCGTTAGAATGGACTGACAGGTTTTAGGATGGATATACATTCGCATGACATTTAAAAATGTGTTACACATACATTTTGCGCTAGGTACAAGGTATACGGTAATTTGCGTTTTTTCCAATTTATGATAGATTTCAAATATGTTTTAAATAGGTTTGTTTTTACTTCATATGATGGTATATTTCATATACAGAAATGTGGAAATACGGACATCCACACGGGCTAACATAGGACACCTGGGGTGGAAAAAAAGTGCAGAGTTCACTTACGCTTGAACCAGCTTGTCCTCAATTTGAGTTTCAGCAGCTTAGATTTGTACAAGTTAGTTGGCATGCCATCTTTACGATAACCCCCGTGCTCTGCCAGTCCAGTACAACACTGTTTGTAGATTTCACCATGTGCTTTGGCAACTCCATCAATATTTAGGCCCACACCTCTCTGCACACACACATAAAAGTCAGTGGATGGAGTCTGAGTTGTTGCCACCACTCCCACTGTTGCTAATTACCACAGTTTGCTTTGTGCTAAGCTCGGCTGCAATTCTGATTGGATTTGCTTGACAAATAAATAAATGATCATCATGAAAATATAATGGCCACCCCATAACCTTTTCCTGAAGTTTGGTCTGAAAGCAATGGAGGACCCAACGGACATTCCCAGAATCCTTTTGTTCTTCCTTTTGCGTTTAACCTGGCTTGGCTCTCACGCCAGATCCCATCGTGACATCACCTATGCTCTCTCACCAACTCCATGCCTTCCCATTTCTTCACATTGTGCTTCTTGAACATTAAATCCTTTTATTATACAAACTTTCATAATTTCATACGTCATTTCATACGTGTATTTTTATAAAAATTCAAGAGCTGTCTTTTAGATCATTAAAGGCTGTGAAATTGGCCAATTGTTTTTAATTACCCATTTTGTAATCAGTAATGAGAAAAAAAAAAAAAAAAAAAAAAAAAAACGATCTCATCATTTACTCTCCCTCATGTTCATTCCAAACCCTAATAACTTAGTTTCTTCTGGACGATACAAGTGTTATTTTAGCCATACAATGACAGTTACTTATAACTAAAACGGTTTGGTTATCATAATTTAGCAAAAGAAAGTCCTGTAAGTTGACATGAATGTGAGTAACTGATGACAAAACTAAATATATATAGTTTTATATATATATATATATATATATATATATATATATATATAGGTGCACTATCTCCTTGGAATTATTCACATATTTACATTATGTGATATTTCTTTTGTAAGCTGTGTGTAAATGTATGGCCTTTTTTAAACAAACAAAACACAAAGGATTATATCTACGTTTATGGAATGCAAAAACTTTAATGCTCAATATCTCAAAATTGTTCAGAATGCAGACAGAACCTTCTAGTCTTCTAATTCTAATGCAACGATTTCTATCTACTTTTTTTCTTTCTTTCTTTCTTTCTTTCTTTCTTTCTTTCTTTCTTTCTTTCTTTTAGTGTCTTTTAGACTTTTAGTGTTATCTAATGCCAGGGTAATTTTTACTTATCATGGTTGTGACAAACATATATTACTTTTTCTTCAGTGGAAAACATTAAATAAAAAAATACAAATCTGTACAAGGACAAAAAACAAACAAACACTGACTTTCATTTTCCTGAAAATATGCCATATTATATTTAAAACATATTACTGGATTTATTTTAGTAATTAGAGTAGTGAGTCAGATTGTGTATTTTTGTTTACGCTGAGTATATTGGATGTAACCGCCTTTGGTCACTAAATGAACATTTGGATAGCGTTTTATTTCTATTTCTTATGCCCCTGGCTTCCTCTAAGTATGTCAGCGAGGCTCTCGCTCCCTGTCAAGTGTGAGCGATATGGAGCGGCCTGCGTTAGCATGTCGTTAGCATCGGTCGCGTCTGTGCGCTCAGGTACTCTGAGCCTGTCCCTCTCTAAGCCATTTGGACTCTTGAAGGAACCCTCCTGTCAGTGGCTCATCACTCTCAGAAGCTCCCTCAATTGTCTGTGTCGGTCTCCCCGCCACTCGTTACTGCCGGTTACTCCGATGACCCCTTTGCAGGACCCTGACCGTTAGCCGTCGAGTGTGTGGGCGAGCGAGCGAGGCACGAGTCTCTTCCTTCAGCTCCACCATGACTTTCTGGACTCGCTCGCTCCACTAATTAGCTCTTTGGAGAGTTCTCCTCGTGGAAGCGGGGAAGGAAAGAGAGAGCGAAAGAGCGAGGGAGGGCAGGGGAGAAAGAGGGAACTGTGGCAGCCGTGATGGAGGTACTCCATGTCAGAGAAGAAGGGAAGAGATGAAAAACTTTCAGCCCGATAGATGTAACTCGGCCCGTGCTCTCGCATAGAGAGGTTCAATTATAAACGGATAGGTTTAGGCAAATCAAGACGGGAACAAAGTCTTCCGACGCACCAGGCGGCTCGGGATTGGAACGAAGCACGACTCCTCAGCGCGGCCGGAGGTTACCTGTCCCTGATATATGATAAGCCTGGCCAGGTAACGAAGCCGAAGCGTGGCCGGATGATTGGTTCTTTCTGAAAGGCCCTGGCCAGCATGAAAGATTCACCCCGGCTTTGTCTTCTGGAGTGTAAATATTGTGCTAGCGGAATATGAAAGTAGCGCAACACTAAGGTACAAAAAACATAGGGAAAAAAGATCAAGAGCGGGTCTTACATCAAGGAGGACCCCGAGGATGTCTTTGTTGTCAACTTCAGAAGGGAAGAGAGGAGCAGAGGAGGAAGCTGGCAGAAGGGGAAAAGATGCCAGAGAAAGGCTCAAAGGAGCATCTCTGGCCAAGGTGATCGGTATTCCTCGGCAGTCTGCCTCCTGGCTCTGAAGTGGGGGAAAGAAGCTGGCAGCCAAGCCAGAGGGCATAACAGCACAAACACCTTCAGCTCTGCGAACTCGCATACATACACACAAACGCATTACCTCTCGGTATCGCTCGCTCACGATAGCTCTGGATGTGCCTGACTCTGCATATTCATAACTGCAGACCCAGGCCATGCCACAAACGGCGGCGTTCAGAGTTGGCGTGCAGTTTCATATTAACGTCGTATTCTTCCATCGCGAATCAGGTGTTTTCAAACGCTCTAGGCGTCACTCTGCGGACCACTTGTGAACGTTTTATGTGTTCGCGGTTGATAAAAATCACACTTGTTGTGTGCATATCAAGCTCTATATCAAAGAGGGTTTTAGAGCTTTGAATGGTTAGAAACCAACCAAGTTTGTTCTATCGAAATTTACTCAACTTGAAAATAAAAAATGCAAGCATGTTCTCTTAGAAAATGCGTTTGAAAGAGAGCAAAAATGGAGCAAATGAATATTCACCTGCGCAACGGTAGCCTTGGGTTTCTGAATAGGTAGGAATCGATACAACTAATTAAAGTCAACTTGAACGCACTTGTTGTTTTTAACGATACATAAAATCTTCATTATTATTCCATCTCTTCTTTAATGTGGGTTTGAGTTTTGTCGATATAATTGCATCTTGTGCCGTCTTCAACGAGCACCTGTGAGACCACTCAGAAAACTTGGAAGCATTCAAGGCTGGGACGAAATTCAATATCTCAACAACGTCAAGAAAGAATCGTTACGGCAACTCAAATTTGGCTCGAATTGACATTCTGTTTAAGCAGCCGAGCCTCAGTGTGCGGACGGCACAAAATCTCTGCCGTTTTAAAGTAGAATCCAAACGCCGACATCCCCGCATCTGCATCCCAAACTCTGCCGAAGTCCTCGACTCAAGGTTAACACATACGCATTAGTACGGAAATGAATTAAATAAATAAACAGCGCCGCAAACAATTAGCAATGCATCAATAGGTGGATCAATAGCGATGTGGGTAATTATCACTTCAGGGAGAAGGGATATGGCCTTTCCTTATTGATGCTTCAGAGGCAGAGGGTAGATTAGAAATACATGACACTGATTTCAATACATCGCACCTGAAAAAATAACAGCTTCTGTAGTGGAGCTGAAGTTTGGCATCTTTTAACTTCACTGAAAACACTTATGCAGTATTTATTTAAAGCTAAATATATATATATATATATATATATATATATATATATATATATATATATATATATATATATATATATATATATATATATATTGTTCTATATAGACACATTTGGAATATTCATGCTGAAATTATAATACTAAAATAAGAAAAAAATATGCACGAACAGTCTTTAGAAAAGTTCTTTCGATCAAATGCGTCTTTCTTCGAATCATCTGCATTTTCAATTCTTCAGAAGACCTAACCTGTATCTTACATCATTAAAACACCTCTAAGTATCTAAGTAGAGTGGAAGCTGCCATTATGCCTTTGCTCGGGCTATCTAAGATAAATTTTACATCCATTTTATGCTTATTACAAGTTGTTGCACAAGCCTCTTTCACATTAATTGAAAAATAACAGGCATGGAAAATGTAAAAGGCCATGTAGCCAAATCCCAAAGCACTTAACCATTCACAGGACTGCTGTCTGCATAGCCTTTAATTGGCAGTCTGTGTTATTGAGCTTCAATTAAACATTATGAGAGGATTGTCTAGAAGAACTGAGGATGTATAATTAATTTTTTTGTTGTACAATGTAACCTTTTTTTTTTCTTTTTACCTAAATGTCCATTTTTCTGTGACTGTTGCAACAACACAACACTACAGCATTAGAGCTTCTTAGTACAGACAATGTCTCAGAGTTCTGCAGCTCACACTATACTTCAAACTTTTGCGCTCAGAGAGCTTAATCGATGTATGTTTTATTGCACTAAATTCTATTGCCAATGAATCGATGCATAGCATAACAAATGCGTAATATGTATAAGTGAGACTGGAGAGTGCTGCAACATGGGTGAGTTCTAACATCATCAGATTAAAAAATTAAAAAAAGAGCTACAAAGTTGAAATCACATGACCACCACTCTCCCGAGATGACTAAAAAAGTTTGGTATTGCCGTATAAAAATATAAAAAAAAACTTATATCCAGTTATAAACTATTGATGCTATCTATAAATGAGTGTACTAGATTTTAAAGTGCATTTAGACATATTTTGAAGTGAATTTGTGATGTTGAAAAAGGTATATTCATAATATTTCCACTATTATAAACTAATCTCTAAATTAGCGCACTGGATTTCTAAAGGACTGTAATTTGAAGTCAAGCAGTATGGGGATATTATATGAACGAATGAATGAAAAAAAAATAAAAATCAGACACAAAAACCATCACTGCTATTGTTACTTAAAAGACATTTTTCCACATGATTTAATGTATATAAAGCAATTTTGGCTGTATAAATAAATGTCTTTAGTTAAATTCGTGATTTAAAACTACTTCAGGGCATTTTGTCCATATGCCTCCATTGTCTTATTGTAAACCTCAGCTAAATCAAATGTTTTTACGTGAAGTTCGACTTGCAATATTGACCATTCTTTCCTCAATGAACCTAATTAAAAACGAAAGGAGGCAGACGGGGATATCATCAATTGAGCTCATAATTTGCACACTAGTTGATCAGGAAGCAAAGATTACCTTAATCCACCGTTATGATGAAATCAAAGTGCAAGAGGACGGACAGGAGTCTGAAATGAAGCACTGCTTTGAATTTTAATACGTGCATGATCTTAGCCGGAGCTCATAGAGCAAGATTTAATTCACTTACACCCTACCAAAAAGCTTCACTAGATGGAGCAAAGACACCTCTTTAAAAGCACACTTCCCTCTTTCGGCGGATTAGCACAACAGCCAAGCGTCTGCTTTCAAGGTATCTTTCAGCGCGCTGTGATTTTGAAATGTTTATTCTTCAGCATGTTGTCTTCTGTATCTCGTAAAACTTCAAAGACGCGCGGCGGTTGAAATACACATGTCCTCAAATGCTCAATAGGCCTATTTTGAAGTCAATTTTTGATGTTGAAAAAGGCATATCAGTTGGATTGAGAAAGCTGTCAAAAAAGCAGGGGGTACCACAGAACATTTCAAATTGAACATTGGCTCCTAGAGACACTTTCAGCAAAATAACCGGACGGGAATAATTCAGTACACTGGAAGGGCCGCGCTGTTTTTTTTGATTGACATTGACTTTCTGATTTGTTTGTCCCTCATCGTGCAGATGCTGGGAAGTAAAAAAATGCATAAATGAATTATAAGGATCCTCACGATTGCTTCTCTGCGCAATTAGATGAGCAAACGAGACCGGCTCTTCTTTAAGGTCCTTCCAGCTGATCTTAACTCGTATCCGATGTGTCGCCGACTTCAAACACACTAACAGATCATCAAAATCTGGACTTTTTCATTTCTTACTTCTGTGATTTGTTTTGTTTCCAGCCTTCAAATGTAGATTCTTGCAGAAAATGGATGCCCCATCTGGTCAGGCTCGCAGAACTTGAACATACCTGTCAAGGGGTGGAAAGTTTGCATGTTTCTTTCTTCTGAAAATGTGCAATTCTCAAAGGCTTTAATTAAAGTGTGTGAGAGTGTGTGTGTGTGTGTGTGTGTGCACGCTCAGAACCTCTGCAGCGAATCAAGGGTCTTGCTCTGGGACCCCGTGAGTGACTTTCATCATGTCTACTCATAGTTCTATTGATGATAGGAGAGAAAAAAACAGAGATTTTCTACAGTATCACAATCGCATGAATTATTTTTAGAAAAAAAAAAAGAGGAAGATATTTATTGACCGTACAGACTTTTTTCAGTAAAGGAACTATTTTTATCATTGTTGTGAGAAAATATATACAAATAAATAAATAAAAATATTTTAATAGTTTTAGTATTTTAAATAGTTTTAATTACAATTAGAAGACATGCTTTAAAAAAGTCTTATATTTCTCTAGATAGTTCTCTCTCTCTCTCTCTCTCTCTCTCTCTCTCTCTCTCTCTATATATATATATATATATATATATATATATATATATATATATATATATATATATATAAATATATATATATATATATAATTATCCAAGCGTTATATTTTATATAAGAATTATATTTAAGTGGATAAATTAATTTCAGTTATTTTTCTGCAGTATTACAATCACATGAATTATTATAGGAATATGTTTATTGAGCATGCAGACAGTTTTCAGTAAATTAACTATTTTATCATTGTTACTAAAAACACATAGTTTTAGTTAAAATCTTTAACTTAAAAATATCATAATTAAATACCATCATACATTTGTGTGCGCATTTATGTATGTATTTCATTACCTTCAAAATGATCCTGTATGTATTATATAACAAATATTGCATCGGTGTTTGTCCTACTCAACACATTAAAAAATAATAATAACACAATAATAAAGCACAAAATAATCACGAATGAGGAATTTATAGCACACATTCTTCTTGCAAAAAGCTAAAACGCAAATGAAATGTATTTATTCACTTAGAATTTTTAGAAATGTCTTTAAAGGAGGCAACTCTGACACCAAGTGGTAAAGATGTCAAACTACATATTTAAAAAAACGTGGCATTTCCTCATATATTTTTTAAATTAGATTAAACCTTTAAACAAGCAAATAAAATATAAAAATATGTATTATTATAATTATTATTATTATGTTTAAGATAAATTAAGATACTAGAAATTACATATAAAAAATCCGAGCTACTACGCAGATGAAAGTATGAAGGGCTTGAAACATCCAGGCAAACCGCCAAGTGCAAAGACAGACTTGAACCCTTCCATAAAGGTTAAGATGTTCACATGCTTCTCTCTTTTATCGTTTAGTTGAATTTAAGGAAAATGGAAATGTAGAAGGTTATTATCCTCTCTTTTCCAAAACCTCTTTGGAAAATATTATCGATTTTTTTTATTCCCAGTTATTTTTGTCGAATGCATTGATACACATAAACTGCCCCCAGCTGGTTTAACGTAAGTGATCCTACTTGTCAAAAACTATCCAAAAGCAAAAGTTTTACAAAGAGTTTTCTCAAGCGTATCGGAAGCCAAATGAGATGTTACTCATTTACGTTCACTCCCAGCATTTACACTTACAGACGCTTTCAGAGCGGCTCCTTTACAACGGACCCTAATCGGGTTTGAATGTATTCTTTTCAAATTGTTAGGGAGAATTTCACATCCTTTGAAATATAGGCTTTTTCTTTCTTTCTCACCAATTAAATGCAACATACAATATGCAGTTTGAATCCGTCTGAAATATAGCGGCCTTGAAGATCTGCTAAATCGGTTTCAGAAATCCAATTCAGATACTTTTTCGAATGAGAGACTTCTCCTTACCGTTCCTCCTGCTTAACAATTTAACACATGAATTATTAAATTACAAACATTTTCAATATTCTTTTTACTTAAGCTTAGAATAATTCCCATCTTTTATTTACCGTTATTACTTTTTCAAAATATGTAAAGTAAAATATAGACAAACAGTGCAATTTTACACAGATGCTTTCTGTATGAACTTGCGGTCCAAGAGTGCGTGTCTTTAAAGCTAATGCTTTTTTTAATCGGCCTATCGTTTTAAATAATCGATAAGCATATTCTTCAAAATCATCTAATTTAATACAGAGAAAATGATTTTCATGCTTTAAATAGCCTGAACGTGTCATCTATGGAATTTGTGTTTCATCAATCATCCCATAGGTACATTTATTAATAAATGTTTATGAATAAATAAATGTTTATAAATAAATGTAAAATGTTTTTACTATCTCCTAATATAAAAAAACCCCCCAAAAACTAATTTGCATAATTTATAGCGCACCGGTTTCACAATAATTCATTTAGTTCTCAAGCTCTATAAAAAGCTCTGCCAGAGAAGTTTCTGCGTGTATCTTTCGCATCAGAGCCATCAAATGCTGCAGTTAAACAGATCTCTCTGCTTAATGTCAATTGTTAAAAACCTTCTTTCTCCAGTCCACCGCTCACAGCCATTAAAGAGGTCACGTGGCACAAATGCAAGTTCGAATAGTCGTTAATAATAGATAGCGGTCAGATAATATGAAACACCTTTTCCTTAATGTCCATTTGAGTACGTTGGGTTGCTCAGAAAGGAAAAGTGCTTATTGCATAATAAAACTTCGCTCTTCCGTCGAAACAGACAATATGAGGCGTTTGAAACGGTTCTCTACAGGTGATTTAATGCTGTTTGTGTATTTGAGTAAATTGTCTCGGACACTCTTGGATGTGTTGCGAGAGGTTTTGCAAACAAGGCTTGTTGGACATTTATGGTAATGTCAGCAGCGATTTTGTGGCATATTAACGCATACGTGGTTGCTTTGGGCCCCGACTGGCCCTATGAGACCGCATCTGTAATGACAGACTGTACTTGAAAAATCTAAACATTGGCAATATTTACATATCATCCAAAATTGATTGCTATAATAAGTCTGCCGCGCAAACGGGTCACGTGTGAATGTTTTATCAAAAGGACTGCCAATAAAGGAGCAATTACTGACATGTTAGCAATTGGTTTTTGTCCTGTATAAACATTGTTATTATTATTATTTCAGCCATTGTGAATAATTCTGCCACATTTTATTAGACTGGTAAGTGATTATAAATTAGAAGAATCAAAACAGATGTTGACTTTCATCTAATGCAACAATGAACATTATTCTCTAATTCTCACTTGCGACTACGCTTACTACTATGAAATATTATTATGATTTAAAATGTTTTTTCTATGTAAACAACATGAATTTTCAGCTTCATTACCCCTAGTCTTTAATGTCAAAAAACATTTTATTATTATTATTTTTATCATTATCCACGTTGAAACACACTGATAATAATTTTTAAAACTGTTGTGCTGCTTATTACTTTTTGTGCAAACCGGATTTTTTTAGGCTTCTTTGACGAATAGTCCAAAAGAACAGCATTTATCTGAAATAGAAATAATTTAAAATGTCTTAATGTCACTTCTCATCAATTGAATGCATCTTTACTGAATTAAACAGTATACATTACACTTTAAATAGTAGTGCGCATTAAAAAATGTATCCTGTTTCTCTGTGGTGTCTATATTTTTATTAAGCAGCACAAAAGCCCTCCTCAGGTTAATAACAACCACACGGGTGGTTTTTCATCATGCCCTTCTCAGAAGTCACAGACAGAAGCGATGGGTTCTGCCTCGCTCCGTTTGACTGTTTTCTTTTGTAACTCAGTCACCCGGTGGAGCTCTCCCGGGACCCGCGCTTGGCTCCGGAGCATTGCCCCTCAGCTTCACTCGGGTCAGTGGGGCCACTGTTTTCCTTGGAAGTCTTTTGTGGGATTCTGCATCCACGTTTCAGCCTCGTGGAAAACAACTCCAACCCTCTACACTTCATATAGATCCTGTATGTCTCCAATTACTGACTCAGTTTGCCCAAAGTCATCCTATGCACACACATACACACACACTTATATATATATATGCATGAGAGGCTAAGAGTGGATGGCCATTTTAAAAAGAACCTTTAGGCCTCTATAGAGGGAACTAACTAGAACAGAAAGGACTCTCAACTTGTGTTTATTATTAAAGGGCTTGCGCCGGCCGCTCCCGAGTGCTTTAGCTTCTGCAAGAACCCAGTCTTCTGATGAAGGACTTTTTCATGTTTGCTTTCTCATTTCTTTGTTATAATAATGTGGGGGGTGTGATTAGTTTGTTGACCAGTGTTCTCCAAGGGAGGACTTGTACTAGTTGTTCGACTGGACAGAAAGGATTGAGGAATCAAGGAATAAGCAGTACTGGCTTACTAGAAACCTACATTATTAGAATATAATAGAATATAACATTCTCTGCAGTTTCCTGCTGAAACAAACACTGGTGGCAATAATACACCGGCAACTTTTAGTCCTTTTCACACAAATGATGACTAAACAGACAAACATTTTCACACAATTCACAGCAAAATACTACGGTGTGATCATTCAGTTACATGATAAAAATTGCAGTTAGTAATATAAACCATTACATTGCACATTTTAGGTAATAGGCTCTAAAAATACAGGTGCTTCACGATACCATGGAAAAACCTTTTTTGTCTAAATTGTTCTATAAATAACAAGAGAGGAGTTCTTTAGATTATAAAATAAGGTAAGAAGATGGTTCTTTAAAGAACCTTTGACTGAATGGGTCTTTGTGGAACCGGAAATGGTTCTTCAGTGGCACTGATGGGAAGAACCTTTTAAACACCATCATTTTGACCTTTTGACCTAACGTGTCTATCACATTCATTAAAAGAGAGTTTTAATTAGAAGTGCATTAAACATAATATTGTATCAAGGTTTCCAAAACTGAAGTTCATAAAATAATTGTTTGAGAGTTTATTAATTATTTAAATTCTAAAAATGTCAATTAAAGTAATGTGGTTTAATAACGTAATTGAACACGTTCATCAAAAAGCAAAATGATGTACAATCATTTAGTTATTTATTTATTATTTATTTCTTTATTTATTTATTTCTTTATTTATTTATTTCTATTTTAATAATAATATGTACTAAATAAAAAAAAAGAACTGTAGTCTAATTATGAGCATTCTAAAATGTAACTGAATCTAATTTGGACTCCGATTATGTAACCCAGATTAAATAGATCTAATAATTTGGTATAACCTTAAAACGCTTCATTTGTACTCTAAAATATTTGTATATTTGCATATCAATTCCTAAGCAGCATAATATCAAGTCACCACAGGAAAGTTTAGCAAGCATGAGTTGGTTTTATGAAAAGGCACTTTTCAGTCTCTAAGTTCCAGTCAGAATATAGGGTCATGTGGGAAGTAAAAAAAAAAAAAGGAAGCTTGTTACGACCTCCACCCCACTGTGAAGAAATCCCAGAGCTCATTTTATGTGACAGGTTCCCATGCTCAGCCGAGCCCTGCTTAGCGAGAGATGACGACGGTGCCCCACCGAACAATACACACAGGAAGAGGAGCTTTGCTCTTTCGTCACACGGACAGAAATGAAGAGAGAGACTTATTGTTCCAATTTAACATAAATCTAATACAGACGAGCGACTCCAGACGGAGCACACACTCTCCATCCAATTTCCCTTTCTGCCCCGTTATAAACCAACCACAGACACGCATCCAGCGTCTATATACTAACTTATCAGCGAAAGCAACTGCACATTTCAACAGCTCTGACGTCGATCTTTATTTATTTTACAAACAGACTCCTGTCAGTCCAGCGTGTCTTGTATACGGTCACTTATCGGCACAGCTTTCAGAAAAAGGGTTATTCGCCACGGAGAGTGAATTACTGCTATGTGTGATCCCTTCGGCCTGACTCTGTCCAGCCCTCACTGAACTGACTGCTGGACGAGGGCCAAAATAAACAGCGAATGCTATATTGCTGCAGATAGGCTTGAGACTGATTTGGATCTGCGCGTTAAGGGAGTGTGAAGTCCGTATCGGGGTAGATGAAGAGTCGGAATGGCAGCGGTGAGAGACGGAGCAGCGGCCAACAGCTGAGGCCATCCAGAGGTCAGCGATAGAGGTCTGATAACGTAACGGCGCCCGTTACTCATGTCTGTATCCCAGAGAACACGCTCAGACAACCTGCTACAACTGTGTAAATACATTTATTCACGTTAGCCAGCCAGCTGCGATACAGCCCATGGAAGAAACTGGGGTTCTGTGATCGAATCAGACAGTTCAGCAAAAGAGGAAATTTGTGAGAGCCGGTAAAAATAAAGGGTGATTTGCTGTCGCAGAGCGCTGCGGATGCTTTGGCCGCTTCAAATCAGATAGCAATAACGGTTTATATGAGTGCAGTAATGAATTAAATTGCCCCTTTAATCGTACACTTTATTTCTTCTATACTAAGTAATTGCATCTTGCAGATTTTAAGATTTATGCAGATATTAAAAGCAAGTGTTCAATTCATTTTGGAGTATTTTAGGATTTAGAATATGGCACTACTGTTCAAATGTTTGCAGCTGGTTATATTCACAAATGCCCCATTCATTTAATAGTAAAAAAAGTATTAAAAAGTTATAAAAGATTTTTCAATTTTTTTTTTTATAATTTAAAAAATACAGTCAAAAAATAATACTGCAAAATATTAATACAATTGTTTAATTTCCTTTTATTTTATTCCTGTAATGAAAAGCTTAATTTTACAAAACCATTACTCCAATCTTCAGTGCCACAAAAAAGCATTCAGATATGCTGGTGCTCAAAATATTTCATTTTTATTTTAGGATTTTTTGATGAACAAAAGCATTTATATGAATTAGACATTATGCCTTTGCTCTCTTTTTCAATCTTAACATAATTTTGTACTTAATGAGCACTTGGCAACCGAAGTAAAACTAAACAAAAGAAAGAGGAAAGAGAGAGAATGGGAGGGTGTAAAGCCATCAATCAATCGATCATAAACAAACAAATAGTCATTTTCATTGCAGGATCCTGCTGAACATACAGCAAACTGCTTCTCTTAGAGTCCTCATACAGCTTTCCTGAAGCTGTTTTGAGGATTTAAACATTTAGTTCCCGACGTGAGATATTTGTCCGATCAAAACAACACTTCTGAAGAATGAATGTTCATATGTACGTGATAAACACTGTTTCAGACGAAAGACTAATTCTACTTATGCACGCAAACAGAACTCAATGAGTTCCAGACACTGAACAACAAAGAGAGAGTTCATAAAACTTGTTTTTCTTGGAGGAAACGCCAGCTACTCATTTTTTGCTTTGTTTGACAACCATTATTTTAATCTCAGAAACTAAACAACCAAATCAACCAATTTTTACAACTACTGAACATTTTAGTTTTTTTTTTTTTTTCCCAGAACGTGTGAAGGAGTTAAACTTCTCATAGGAAAAAAAAATCTTATAGAGGGTGACTAACAATAAGAGCAAGTGATTCATTTTAGTTGCCTGACTGAATTCAGGAACTGAATGATATAGTGGTGAAAGTAATGGCTACAGCTGAAGCGACATCTGGTTTCAATTGAGCTCCTAATGTGGGCTGAAGTCCTCACATGGCCGAAGGGTTCCGCGGTTTGGAGTATGTGGCTCAGTTCAGATGAAAATGAATCGCTTCTGAGATTTTCATCGTCCTCCTTTGAGTGATTTGCATTACTGATCAAACCATTTCTTTTTTGCAGCTAGAAGAAAATAGAAAAGGTCACATTTCTATTGGTCCAAGCTACAGACCACCTCCTAAAAAAGCTGCAATGTGAAGAAAACGGTTTGCTGTTTACTCAAACATTTGGCTATGGGAGACTTTCAATTTAAAGGAAGTTCATTTCCCATTTAGTAGACATTTTCTTATTCAAAGCATCCCGTGGAGCAACCTGGGGTTAAGTGCTTAGCTTGACGGCACAATGGCCACTTCCAGGGTTTGAACTTTTTAGTTAATCTACTAACACCCCCATAAGACACTCGAAATATCTAAATTCTAAGTCCATAGAAAAGTACATAGCGCTTCTGCATAAATATAATTTATGCAAATTGCTAAATATAGTAAGAAAAGCCTATTCTTCAGTGCTTTTTGTCTGTTTGTTTCTTTCTTAAAAGGAGCTGAACGGAACTAAAATGGTAAGTAAATTATGAGATACGTCGCAATGAAATATTTTGAAATCAATTTGACCGCTGCAGTAATTTTTATATCGTGATTATGTGTACAGACAGGATTTTCCAGCACTTCATTTAAGCAATTCCTCAGGGACAGGCACTTTAGTCACGCCGCCCTCTATGAAGAAGAACAAATAAATTAAGACACGATGAGTGACGTCTCTCCTCTTTTCTCATCCTCTCTAGAATCTAATACTGAATTTGCAACAAGCTGAAACATTCACATTCAAACTTTGATACTTCCATAAACTAATTCTCATAAAGGATGCTGGTGCTGATCATCTCTCTTCTGATGGCTTCTTGAGGATTTTGTTGTAAACAGCTACAGGAAATGATGACCGTAGACACATGACATGTTTTCAGTGAGGTCAGTTCCAGGACGGGCTGTTTGTGTATTTTGTGTGTGTGTGTGTGTGTGTGTGTGTGTGTGTGCGTGTGCATGAAAGAAAATAAAAGAACCACTGGAATTTAAAGTTTGAGAGACATTTGGGCACCACATTCATGAAGATGTTTGTGCAGTTATGGGCATAATATCAATTACGACCATAAGGAGAAGCAAACAGAGTGTTTTGCAACACAATACCATCTTACCCTGAAAGCCCTGTTAGACTGGGTACAAATAGATCCCATATAACTCCTTTATATAAAAGATATGTAACAAATCATAAGAAGCAATAAAAATCAATGCACTTTAGTCTTTGTTGCCTCAAATAAAACTGAACGTTATCTTGGCAAACCCTTCAAGTGCCCACCCAAGAACAGGAAGCACACCCATTTCTATGAACACAACAGACTGCGTGTAAAAACACAGTCATCCAACCATATCCCTTTTCTCAACGGAGAACAAAGTGTGTGATGCCACTTTAATTTCTCTTACACATTTGAGAGTTTATAGAGATGAAGAAGAGATAGTGAGTGGCACTGAGAGCAACACGTCGACATTAATTTGATGTTTTAGATTGTGAAGGTTAACGATTTAGAGGATGGAGTTAAGTGTACCTTCAAAATATATATTTTTTGGGGGGTTAGTTTTTAACCCAAATGCTGGGTTCGGCCTGTTGGATCATTTTATTGTGTTGTTTTTAATACTTCTTTACTCTGGTAGCTTTTTTGCAAGTTACTGGGTCAGTTTTAATGCTGAGTTACCATCAGGGTGCATGTATTTATGTTCACTACAGACATACAGAGCAGTGCTGTAGCCGCCAATACGATGCACTTCTTCGGTGAAAAAAAGGTTTGTGTACATATTATTTCACTCAAATAAGTATCACTTTGGAGGAAAGTGATTAAAGAGAATGGTTGAGTATACTTAAATTAAAATGCTACTTTTAAATGTATGCTGTATTCACCCAAATAAATTTAATTTGTCTTGTATTTTGTCCATGTGTCTTCGCTTAATAATAAAAGTCCATGTTTTGATTATTGCTGTTGCAATTCTGTGTGTGATTTTTTAAATTTCCAGCCCATTAAAAGGCAGCAATGTTATTAATTTTTAAACAATGGTTGACTTAAAGCAACCCAACATGCTGGGTAAAAACATTAACCCAAGCAGATGGGGCAAAATATCCCAGCATGTGTTCTGTCCAATATTTATTCAGTTGCTAAATAACCCAAGTTGGGTTGTTTTTAACCCTTCATTTTTTAGAGCATAAGAGTCATAATAATTAGTTTTAAAAATTGTGTTTCTAAATTTGTTTTGATCTATATCTGCAGTCACATCATCTCTCTGTTAGACAGACATCTGCTCATTAGTACCTT
This sequence comes from Puntigrus tetrazona, assembly GCF_018831695.1. Taxonomy (NCBI): domain Eukaryota; kingdom Metazoa; phylum Chordata; class Actinopteri; order Cypriniformes; family Cyprinidae; genus Puntigrus; species Puntigrus tetrazona. Next base: position 18,062,812 of record NC_056699.1, read on the forward strand.
AGGATATGTGAAAGGGTTATGAAGGGTCTTTGACATGCTAGTGTTGGGTCAGAGATTATTCCAGTGCTGGAGGCTAACTGCTAATCACAGATAGCATTTGCATATGCTTTCAAACCTAGTGAGCTGCCAACAGATACTGCTTTCATGCACCCATGATGCACTGCAGAAAGGTTAGTCAAACAAAGATGAATCAAAGATGGACAAATGACAGAAATACATTTCCCAAAAAATGTCATGTATTAATAATAGTGCAGTTAAATATTGATCATTTTACCCAGTATTTACATTGGGATTCCGCATTAGCTTAGCAATGTGCTAACGCACAAACACATGTAGGGTGTTTTGTTTTTTGAGGATTCTCCACGGTCGAAATACTGTACTGTACGTTGTATTTTATCCCCTAAACCTAACCTTAACAGAAAACATTCTACATTTTTACATTTCTTCATGAGATTTTTTTTTTGCACCGCAATGTGACAATATTAATTAATACTTAATCACGTTGAAGTAATGGCTTTTGCGATCACATGAATAAATTACATTTATAAATGTATTAGAATTTAAAAAAAAATTATTATAAATAGCAATAATATTTTAAATATATACAATTTTATTTAGACACAATTACATATTAAACATATTTAAATATTTTCTTCAACATGGGAACTGAACCATTTAGTTCAGATATGTACGCACAATTCAGATACGCACTCATAAAACAATGTGGGTTGTTTGCGACTGAAGTCTTTTTTTATTGGGTTGTACTTGCTTCTGGTACCATCGTTGGTTGAGGCACGCTGGGAAGTTGCCAAGGGGCGAATCACTGCCCAGAGCTGCGGTAAATCAGGCAGAGCAACAGAAGTAAAGCAGAGCCAATGTTGATTAACTTGCATAAATGTTCTGCGCTCCTTTAAAAAGGCTGAAGGAAAGATAAAGTCATTGAGAATGCTTTCATAACAGCCCTCTAATGACTTTGTGGTAATCGCCCATGTGGCAAACATCAAAACTTAACATTACACTGTTAGCAATCAAGAAAAGGAAAGTGAGACGAAGAGAGAGACATTTGTTTTCACATGAGAACGAGCTTAGAGATCCATGTTTAATAAAGAGAGAGAGAATTGTGAAGAATAAGGGAGTCTCTGTACTTGTTTAGAGGCTTGGGCCCCATTGACTGATTATGATTATATGCCACTTGTTTGGAGTGTTACTGGTTTCTCCCACTTTATAAAAAGCAATCTGCATAACACGTATTTATCAAGAATATCGACAAATATAGACATTAAAAGTTTGGAGTTAGGAACAAGATGATTTTGTGCTCACTGCATTTATTTGATCAAAACTACAGTCAAAACAGAAATATTACGTAATTGTACAATTTAAAATGCGTTTACTATTTTAATCTATTATAATGTAACTTGTTCCTGTGATGGAAAGCCTCATTACTCCAGTCTTTAGTGTCACATGATCTTTCATAAATCATTCTAATATGCTGACTTTCTCTAGAAACATTCCTTTTTATAATCAATTTTAAGAAACATTATGCACCTCAGTGGAAACCTTGATTCATGAATTGAAAGTTCAAATTTCATTCTACTGAAATCTTTTGTAACATTATAGATGTCTTTACCGTCAGCATGTTACAGACCTCAAACTTTTGAACGGTAGTGTGCACAAGTGTTTACAAAGCTCCATGTTATACTAATTTCATCAGTTCCTTTTTGAACTATCTACGCATATCTGACACTTGATACTAAAGCATACACACACCACATGGATGCAATTATTGCATTAAAACTAAAACTTCCCCTTTAGTGATTCTGCTGATCACTCAGGTTGGGCCAGCTGTGTTGATATTGTATCTCAGATGCTATTTCTATAATTGTTTGCAGATGTTCTGAGTCGACCTGCACTTGGTGAGGTGATGTTTAAGAAGCGCATAAGAATGCTCAGTAGTTTTTGAGAGTGGTTGAAATGTATTAGTCTAGAACTTAGGATTGATAAAATATGCTGTTTAACTGTTGGGTCAGCAGCTATTATTCAGCCGGTAGACATTCATTTATAGTGTTTCTTTAAGTTTCCGAGAAATCATAGAAAGTTTCGGTTCCCATACATAAGGAGGCAAGTCATTAAATCTCAAAATAAGCAGTTTGCTTAAACTGTGGTTGCTATGATGTTGATTTACCAACAAATCATTTTCACGAGTCAGTTCTTTTAATGAACCTTCTCAATGATTTGGTGCATTTCTTAGTATTTTAAACATATTTACTGTTACTTTTTTGATCAATTTAATGAATTTCAAAGCACAAACCTTTGAAGCGTATAGTGTAGACTTGTCTAAATAAAAGTGGAAAACTCTTTTGATCACTGTTAGCACACTGTCTGTGTAAGGAACATACAAAGGAGGACAATGCTGGTTGTCTGTGTGTTGGATCAGGTGGTCAGCTTTGCAGGAAATGGAAATGTCCTGGCTCCTTTCCTGTTTACACTTTGTACAACAGACATTAAATACAGCACCGGATCGTGTCACCTACAGAAACGCTCTGGTGACACTTTGATCGCTGGAGTCACTGGTGTCTTTGTAGGACTGTGTGAGCAGAATCTTCGAAAGTGCAATGCTGAAACAACAAAAGGGTTGGTTTTAGACTTAAAGAGGAAGAGGAAACCTTTCACCCCAGTTAGCATCCGTTGGGAGGATGTTCACATGGTGGACTTTCTCGGGAATGTACCTGAACACCGGGGTTGACTGGTCTATTGAGTAAGGGCTTGGGTCAATCTGCATATATGCAGAACAACAATATATTCACCATATATAGCAAGTGATATTTTTATGCAATGGTCTGCTATTTCATTAAAAAGAACAAGAAAAAACAAAACAGAGAACTCAAAGTGAACTGAACTTACTGAAAGTGGTGACTGAGAAGAGGGTGCTCTCAACACTATCAAACATTATGGATAATAACAGCACTTCCTGTTCTACAATCTTCATGCCCTGGTGTAACACCAAGAGATAGAAAATCCTTCCTTCCTTTCCATTTCCATTAGTATGCACTTTATCCCTATACTAATGTTACCCACCCAGTCAACTCTCCTTAAAGTTTGCAACCGATTTTATTTCCATATTGTGACAAACTTTAGAAAGAAACAGAATATTGAATTGAATTAAATTTTATTGTTTTACTTTGAATGGATTGGATGTAGTAAAGTAAGCATTTCATCGGTTGGAGGGGCGTGGTTAAGGATGTTAGGTTCACGCCCAAGCCGGCAAACTGATGTCACCGGAGGACTTTCAGATTTGGATTTAAGATTACAAAGGCAAACTTTTTTTTTTGTGGATTGATTTGCGCAGATGAATTGTTCAACGCAAAAATAGTGTAGTAATCACAGTAAAAATAGTTAGCATTCTTTCTTAATGGCCATAACAGCATATAATTAATAAACATACAAAACCATATTGCGACCTGATTTAGTTCATGAAGACAATCCAACCCGTACCCCTGAAGCTGGAAAGATTCCCGAGCTCTTTGACGATTAGCATACTGAACTGTGTTTGATCTTCACTTTTTGAGAGAAGCTTGTTGTACTCTTGGATACATCTCTTTCTTGCATTTGCATTGTTCCAGGATCTTAATTTAGAAAGAATAACAAAGAAGTTGCAAGTCAGTATTGTATGTTAACCCATACTCAGAATTTCTGCCCTGCCAGTACTGAAACTTGAAACTTTTGGGTTCCTAAGGGTTCTCAAACCATTGCGCCACGTCTGCCCTCATCCGATATCAGAAAGTACTCAGTCCTTCTATAGAACATTTTATGTTTCATTTCTAAATTTGTTTGTTATTTTTGAGATTCATCATACATTATGCATTATGTAAAAAACACTATAGGCATTTCACATTTTTACTATTCCAATCCAATTCAGTATATAGTCTTTCTGGGCAGAAGGATTGTACATAAAAATATTATAGAATAATTTTGTGAATGTCACTGAAACTGTACACTTTTCTTTCCATTTGTAGTTTTGCTTGCTTTGTTTTTTATGCGTTTTTACCTCAAGCAGAACAATTGGATAAAATTAAATTAACCAGCCTTTCATTTATTTATCTGCAAAATAAATAAAGTCTCTGCTGGTAGAGAGAGAGCGAAGCGTTCAGTTGCTTTGCTAGTTCATGTTCCACCTTTCTGACTCCTCCTAAAAGGAATAATTCATTGCTTTTCTCCAGACTGTTTTGAATTTTCATTTCAAACAAATGAAAAGCTTGTGTTTTCCAAACTTTCGGAATTTTGGCAAACATGACTGATGCCTCTGCTAAATAGAAGTTTAGAAAGAGTTTTCTGGAGGATGAGCGGTTATTAAGTCCAAGATGTCCCCCGAGTGTTTATTTAAGAGCTTACGCAGCAAGCATGCCCCAGATATAGGCGTGTGCTCAGACCTTATCACTTCTCGCAATGAGCATGTCTGACAAAAGGCAGATTAGGAAAGGGGTGCATGAGGAATGTGTTTCGAGCCCTACCGACTTTTCTTAGACTTTTACTATCAGTTAACTTGTCACGTTGCCTGTATGGAGCTTGAGTTTGACCAGGGACAATACAAAGGCTACAAACAAAATGCACATATGACAGACCATAATATTTATTTTAATTTGATGTTGTAAGGGCTATTATATGATGTTGGCTGTAATAGTGTCCAGCTGACCTACGAACACGTGTAAGCAAAAGTTGTTTTTATGCCGTTAAAGTTGTTGTAAATGCTTAATTAGTTGAATTTAATTAGTACTAAAATGCATGAAAACATACAACAAGATTTTCAAGAGGACATCAGCCATCATCTAAAATGATTTTACTTCTCAAGTCATCAAAACATCATCTTATTCAAAAAGTAATTATTTTAAATAATGCAGAGGATAACTGTCTGCCTGCGCTGCTTTGTAATAGAGAACAGATCATAGGAACTGTTCTCATGACCTTAGACCTTCTGGTGTCATAGCCAAATGACTAATGTGAACACTTTTCCACATCCTCTATAAATCATGCCATTTCTATGACAAAAGGATACTGAGTAGACATACACACATATATCTCATGTATTTGGTTGATTCAGAATGTATATTCCATGAAGTCACATGATAGCTTTCTGTGCAAAGTTTCAAGTTATTAATAATCTTTATCTCTGCTACAGCTCGCAATCTCACTCCTGCTTGTATTAATAAATGTATTTATATTTCTAAATTATTTGACCCTAAATGGTACGACTGAGGTGATGAAAATTAGCAAACAAGTCGAAAAACAAGTGAAAGCGAAGAATATAGAATATAGCACACAACTCATGTGGACTACTTTTGCGATATTTTTAAGGTGCTTTTTAAGAAGTATAAATCCACTTTACCAGAAGCTCTGACATAATTTTCGTGTGTGTGTGTGTAAAATATTGTATCTACTACATGACTATGTGACTATGACAATATTCTAACTCTCAGTACTTCAACTTAAACTCTTCTGCAGTGGTTCTGCGGCCCATCATCAGACACGCTGTATCAGCATGTCAATCACAGACAATCAATTGGGCCTTCCTTTCCAATCTTTCTTCCTCCCTCTCTCTCTCCCTCTCTCTCTCTCTCTCTGTCTCTCTCTTTTGTTTTTGGTGCAAGTGCCCCAGTTATGAAACCGCGTACATCCCACTCAGTCAGAGGTTTGAGCTCCTGCTCCCTCCCACAGGGTATGTACCAATATGCACGGAGCACATTTTCACAGATGCCATCAGAGAACAAGCATATGAATTACCAGGCAGCCTGCCATCTTTGAGTTCAGACAGAATGGCATTAATACCAGATGAAGAGCCCAAACAACAACAGCACAACAACATGAAAGCCCAAAACAACTGGGACCAGGTAAAGGTTTCATCATTTTATATATTAATGTCTTGATTAACAAAGACTCCAAACTCAACTCTCTCTCTCTCTCTCTCTCTCGTACACACACTCTCGTTCTCGCTCTCCCTTTCCCCCAAAAGTTGTGACACCATTGAAACTACCGGCAGACTTGAGGGACTCTGTGAAAAAGGATCCTGTCAGCAAATCACGTAACGATTAATAAAATATATGCCACTGTTGACCATGACTTATTCAAGAGCTATTATGAATTCATGCCTACAATTAAAGAAAACACAATCGTTTTAAAATTGAATGGCAATAAATATTAGTATTACCCAATTAAGTCACAATTAATACTAAGCAGGCTGATTAGCTGAAAATGAGCACTCCAATTAAAAGATGCACGTACAAATGGAATGAAAAGGGGATCATACTGCCCATAGCATCTGGCCGCGTGGAAACGTGATGGGAATATGATATAGATGGACAAATGAGAACTATAAAGAGACAATAAAGAGTGTCTTTGTGAACACATTCAACTTTTTTTAAGAGTTTATTTGAAAAAACAGTTTTTTTGTCATCACGTTTTTACTGTTTTATTGTGTTAGTTAGCAGTATTTTAGGCATTTCTACCTAATCAAAATAACCCAAATGCAGTTTAACTGAGATTAACTGGAATACACAAATGAATGTTTTTGCAAATTAACTCTTTATTTCTTGATTAGGACAGATAACTGCTGCTGTGTTCCCTTGTGATACTTTTACTTAGTTTTTTTTTAACATAAACCATTTCTAATAGCGTAACAAAATGTGACAAACATAGATACTTCACTCTGACGCATAAAAAAGAAGGCCAGAAATAAAATAAATTATGAATGAAATCAAATATTTTCACCCTAAAAGATATATGATATATGATAACTTGACATATGATATAATATACGATAATGGGATTCCAGTGGGGTCAGTCAGTTTTATCTTTTCTTTTTCTTTTTCATTTTCTTTAAGACATTATTACATATGTTTAGCAAGCATGAATAACATTGATTAAGTGTCAGTAAAAACTTTAATGGTATAGTTCAAATAAACACTGTTCTTTTGAACCTTTTATTTATCAAATCATCATAGTAGATTGATTTCTGAAGGATCATGTGACACTAAAGACTCGAGTAATGAAGCCAAAAATAGTCACAATATTACTGTTTTTACAGAATTGTTTTGATCACATACATGTAATGTTGGTCAAACTTTTGAACAGTACTGTGAGTGTGTGTGCATATAAAAAATCTAAATCCCGACTTAAAAACTTTTTTAATAAATAAAATGTGATGACCTATACACTTAACCATTGCTAATGCATCAGCTGATTGTATTAACATATTTGATTTAATTAACCTATAAAGGCAACAAAACAATTAGCGCTTTGCAAATAAATGTCTACCAGTGAAACCAAGTAATCAGAGAGTGCTAATCAAAACGCATACAACGTGAAAGGATGAGATAAACCTCAATCTTAACACAACCTTTAATGCACTGCTTTATAAAGCATCATCACGGCCCAGGGAGTTTCGGTGATATCCAGGTCAGTGTTTTATTACAAACAAGTACAGTTGCTGTATCAGCTTATTCAGGTGCCTGTATGCAATACTGATAGCAGCCTTCCTGCACTTAGACCCCATATTGATAATGGGCCATTTTGTTCGGCATAGTAGGTTGCATAATGGACAGTGATGTAGTCAGCCAGGAAAGTTTTATATAAGCTTGTTGTTCTAATCGACCTTCTTGAAATCGCATAATGAAAAAGTATCCAAAATATAGCTTCAATTTAAGTAAGGCTGGTACTTGAACCTAAGGCTTACGGGGGCTTTCTTGTGCACACAAGCAATCGCAAACCACCCCCCCCCCGCGCCGAGTCCGGCCACCCACATTGTGATATTTCGGGCGTCGAAAGTTCAAGGGATATTTGGCTGTCGTAACCGACCGCTGTCCCCCACAACACCCTCCCCTGCATAACTGTCAGTATCGCATCTGAAGGACGGGACCTGTAGGTGAGTTTGTCAGATGCAAATATCGCTGCAGATCATTTGGGAGAAGGTTACGACACGGCGGCAGGAGTTCTGTCAGGGAAACGACAAAGACCGAGGGAGAGAACGAAGGCAAAGCTCAGGAGAGGGGTTCGTAATTCCTCCTGATGCTTCTCGAGCTTGGGTTGACTGCAGACAGTCAGACAGGCTGTGCCTCAGCAAGCGCTGGTGTTTCCTTTGGGGCCCCCCTCCCGGCCGAGGGGGGAGGTGGAGAATTGCAATCCCACCCCGTCAAAGTGCTCTCTCTTAAACACTCACGTACACACACGTACACACACACATACAGCAACTCTCCACAGGAAAAGCTAGAGACAGAATGCGCAGCCCCTTCACAGCAGCTCTGGTGCGTCGTGCCGTCCAAATGGGATCCTGCTACACTTTGATAGTTGGTTAATTACTCATATGATACCACACAGATGTCTGGGGGGCTCTAGCCGAATATTCGTCTCACTAACTCACTGACTGACTGACTGACGGGATCCTGGGGAAGGCAGACATTTAAGGAGCGGTAGGTGAAAAACCAGGAGGCATTTATAATTCATAAGTGTAGCAGTTTACGTGCCGTTAAGGATCCCTTTAGTGCCTAGCTGATGCTAAACTGAGATGCTACTTGAAGGGCTGTCTACTAAATAGTTCCTTGTGTACCAGGTGGTGGCAGGGACTTTGAACAGGAAACACATCTTGGCTCAGAAGTGTTCCTTTGCTGTCAAGATTATGAAAGGGGGTTTCAAATGATTCCAAACAAGATGAGAGTTGATTAACTTTTCTCATTTGTGATTCTCCTGTGCTAATAGGCTATGTTTGTAATGGATTTATTTCACTTACGTGAAAGACGTTCAACTCATTTCTTTGTTATTAACAATAAAAAAGCAGACATTTTAATGCTCTTCTCAGTGATTCAACTGGTCAAAATACGAAGCTTTGGTTACACTTTATTTTAAGGGGTCCTTGTTACAGTGTAATTATACATTTACGTACTAAGTAATATTAAAGAACTACATGTACTTGCTATATTGTCATAGTTAGGATTATGGTCTGTACTTACTTCTAATTATGCATAATTTATTATTATTATAATAGTAAGTAAATGCAACGTGTAGCAGAACACCTTAAAATAAAGTGTTACTGAAGCTTTAAACTATTGGAAAATGTAGTAACGTTAAACAGTAAGGTTTGTTAACAACATCACAACCGCTCATGTTAGCTTATATCCATTACAAAATACTAACAGATGACATTTTTTGGTGATCTAATTAAGTTAACTCACATTAACAAAAGCAGTCTCATTGTTACCGAAATACATCTGATTGATTTAAGAAGTTGTCTGTTCTTGATTTCCTATTGTGAAATTCCAAGACATCTTTATTAAGTTTGGGGAAACTGCCCTTATGAATGCCAAATGCAAACCAGAGCGGGACTGCGTGTTGAGGAAACCAAAGTGATGAAAGCCACGCAACGGGCGCATTTTAAAAATTACAAATGAAAAAACAAAAGCTTGATGCTGTGCCACTAGCACCATGCCAGCACTGATGGGTACTTGCCGGGAATGACAGGAAAGGCAACGTCTCGTCCCCGTAGCGTGACAGTAACTCGTACTGGCACTCTCCATCTGTGCTCCTCCACTAAATCCCTTTTGAAGTCGGGTTGAAGTTTTGCAGATCTAGTGTTATACTTTTAAGTAATTCTCTTTGATTTTGTTTCATTCTGAGGCCTGCGTCGTACGTCTCTTTATTTTGCGACAGACTGAACTCTAGCTTGTTTTAAGACACGATTTTGATGTCCATCCTGTTGTTTCTTATCCCACAGCTGTGCTAAATTGCCACAATCAGGCCCTTATCGCCTCATCTGGAAATCAAAGAGCAAACTGCATTCTGCAATGGGCATTACGACGCTGCAATTGTTTTTGCTAATGGCCGTCCTGGCCACTGTTGGAATATGCCACATTAATGGAACAGAGGAAGTCCTTCAAAACTTTACTACCTCCAAAATCGATGTGCATAAAGGTCTCAAGCCCACACCCAAAAAAGCCCTGTTGGATAACAAAGGGCCTCCACCCTGCAAGGACCCCACTTCCATCAAGCAATATTTTAAGTATATTAACACAATTATTTCCTGTGCCGTGTTTGTGGTGGGAATGGTGGGTAATGCCACCTTGCTGAGGATTATTTACGAAAACAAGTGTATGAGGAACGGACCCAATGCCCTCATCGCCAGCCTGGCTCTCGGAGACCTCATCTACATCACCATAGACATCCCTATCAACGTCTACAAGGTAGGCACGAATCTGTTTCTTCTTTATTTTCAATCGGTAGGAAGCATGACATCATGTTTTTCACAAAGCCCATAGAGTACATTACAAAAGAGAGTACTCAAGCGCAGGAAGGGATAATAAGCTGGCAGAGGAAGTTAGGAGGGGGCTCGCATGCACTGGGCAGGGGCGTACAATTATATTCGGTCATCCAGAGTTTATCTCTTGGGCCGTCCTATTACGGTTAGTGAGGTTTTTGTGACGAGTGCAGCAGGGATATGGCCTGATAAAATAAACAGGGGACTGAAGGGCTCCCATCCAAGTGAATAGCCCTGTTCTGACTAGTGCTTCATCACTAGCCAAAGTCCCTTGTCTGATTTTCGGCTCATCAGTGAACACAGTACTTGACAGCGAACAGAGGGCTGTGTTAGCAGATGGGTCAATGATTTTAATTTATTTATTCAAAAACAGACAAAATATAGAATTTAAAACATGCAATACAGTTCTTCAGTAAAGAGCATATATAGAATTTCTGTATTAAAAGTATGTTCCAAAAATGTCATGTGTGGCAATCTTTAAAAAAAACATGTGATGCAAACAACAACCAAAAAAACATAAAACAGGAAATATTGTCATACAAGACCCCTGAATATCGTCACGTTTTTGTGACAAGATATAATGAAAAAAAAAAAAAAAAAAAAAAAAAAAAAAATATATATATATATATATATATATATATATATATATATATATATATATAAATATAATAATTGAACTTTATGAAAAAGCACAGTTTTTGTTGAATACATTTGGATACACCATATTACATTTTAAAGTCATATTGCAAAATGTCTTTTTTTAAAACAAGCATTAATACAAAGAGTGTATTTCTGACAACTTGGCACAGTTGTAAACTAGAGTGTTTTTTCTTTATCTCTTGTACTTATTCCTATCTTTAGTCCGTCTTCACAATTTGTAAAGTTGAAATGCCCTCTGAAATGTGTTATGTCTTCTAATTATCAGCATCTATAAAGTTACAGCTATTATGTTTTACAAAATTCCTTTTAAGAGACACTTCAACAGGATATTGGGTGGAAATGTCAGATGAACCCACTTATAACAGTTTCAAGATCAGACATCTCAAGTGTTGCTTTAGTGGGACGGAAATGTATCAAAGTGAAAGCGCATATGAAAAAACAGTAATGTTTTAAAATGGAAGTGTGATATTTAACGTCTTGTTTTGTGACGCACAGACTTCCTATATACATCAAATATACAAACACATTTCTCCAGCTGTGCCACTGATTAAACTCTTTACAATCTTTATACAAACAGGCCCTAGATACACCCATGAGGAGCTTCCTTTCTAAACCTGAGCTTAATCCACATACTTTTCCTGTTTAACAAAAGCCAAGGTCCTTTCAGAGAACCAAGGCCACTTAAATAATGAGACTTTGCAGAGGTCCACACCAACAACAAAAGAAAACCTTCTGATGATGCAAATGTCATTACAAAAAATGGATACACTTTAAAAAAAGAAACAGGAGGTTTTTGTTTTTTTCACACTACCGGAGTCTCGCAAGGTGAGGACAAGCAAAAGTATACAATGGACTGATATACAGCAAGCACTGATAAGGCAATGAGGCCATTTCACGAAGACAAGATGTGTGCCCTTAAGGTCGAAGACAGGAACAGGAGACAGGAGGACAGGAGAGTAAAAGCAAAAAATCTGTTCTTTAATTTCAGAAATCTAGACCGCTTCAATTATGGTTAAACATCTGTAATACCTTTTTTCTTGTAATCTTAAAAAAGTGAGAACTTGTTGCTCAGTTCATCTTCATCTTAATGCATTATATACTGCTTCTCATATGGAATGATTCTGTTTTTCTTGCAGCTACTGCTCACTAAATGGCCATTTGATGACAGCTTTTTTGGACTCTTCCTGTGTAAACTGGTGCCTTTCCTCCAGAAAGCATCTGTTGGGATTACAGTACTCAATCTGTGTGCTTTGAGTGTGGACAGGTAAATCACAGCTTCACTATCTTGATGTCCGAGTGTACATAGATGATTAAAGTTTGCTAACATATATAATTCTATCTATCTATCTATCTATCTATCTATCTATATATATATATATATATATATATATATATATATATATATATATAATAATTACTGACAGACGTGTTAGTCCGACTTGTTTAGAACCAAATCCACTGACAATAAGTCAGGCTAACTGAAATGAACCTAAATATTTGGCAAACTTGGTAAACCCCAGGTGTGTTTGATTAGTGAGACGTTACAAATGTTGGGGGAGGTCTAGAAATGGGTTCGAAACAAAACAAAACAAAAAACAAACACAAAAGTTGAAATACTGACCACTTTCAGTGTTTTTTATTCTAAAAATGTGCTTTTTGGTTTTTATAGAGCTTTTCTTCAGGTGCAGTTTTCTCCAGAAACCCACTGATATAATCTAATACAATAAGGCTTGAAAATCCTTTTTGCCCACAAAGCCTTCTCTAATTTGACCTTTAAACTTTGGGTCAGTGAGGTTCAGGTTCAGATTTCACCGCTGAGATCTTCAAGTCAGGGATAGACAAAGGTCAAAAGCTGGGCTTATGGTTTTTGACCAAGTCACATTTTAATCTTTCACTCGTACTCTACCTACCAAAATGTTCTGATTTAGTCATTATGATACAAAAAAAGAATATTTTTCCCACAATCTTTGTCATAGTAAATGCTATGTAATGTGAAATGAAGAATTGTAATGCTAAAGCTCATTTCTAAAACTTTGCCTTTCCTAATGTATCATCATTCTTAGAGTTTTTTTTCAGATGCATTTTTTACTCTAGAGATTCATATACAATCTAACAAAATAAACCTTGTAAACTCTTTTGCTCCCTTTTTTTTGAAGCTGTATTTCCTGTATCATCTTGATCAGGGTGGTTCCCATGGAAATGGTTGTGCTTATGATTGCGAGGAAAAGGCGGGACGTTAACTTGTCAAGGTTTTGTATGAGTCAGGGCACTTCCTCCAGTTTATAAGGTCAGCTCTAATGGGCACCTCTCATTAGAAAGTATTTTCCTCATTAGGAGGCAGAAGCCACCTGCCCACCCCAGTTTAATCACTACCATAAAGAAGAGGAACGAATGGCTTATCTTGTTATATGATTTTAAAATAAAACTAAACTAAAACATTATTCTTTGGCCAAGTGAAGTGTAAAATAAATAAATAAACAATTAAATAAAACGATAAAATAAAATTAATTTACCGTTTGACAAAAAAAAAGCTCAAAATAATGTGAGCTCTTGACAAAAAAAAATAAAAAAGACCATATTATTCTTTCTTTTTTCTCTGTCTCTAAGTAAACGTCGTCTCATTGTCATCCAGCACTATAAAGGCATATCTGAGCCACAAATGTCTAGCAGCCTGTCACAGTTTTTAAAGAACGAATCGCTTGAATCAAACGTCTGGCCTTAATTTCACAACAGCACAGCCGCTTTCAATTAGCTTGTGAATCATGCGGAGGAAATGTTCGGCACATCTCGTCCGATTTGTGTTCCCTATGTTGCGTGAGCTTACATATCATGTCTTTCTCATCAGTCTGAGTGTTGGCAAAGTGGATACATCTCCACTTAGTGAAATATAAATGCCCCATTGTTGTTAAACAGGAATATTCAAATGGGTCATAAAAAAAAGATATAGTTACGTATAAAATCTTGATGCACCGTTTTACAGAAAAACCCACAAGAGAAAAGATATTAATGAAACAAACATGCAAACATGACTTTGAGCAAAGGGAAACAAGCAACCAGGCAAACCAGTGACTTTATCCAAACAAACAGCTGAAGTATATCTGTGAGCATTTTAGCAATATGAATATTAAAATGCAAAGCAGTCTTTTCATTAATCTTAGATCAACCTTTAAGCATATTATGGCTGGAAACCGGTAGCTGGATGTTGCCGCAGCTGCACAGCGATATAAAAGCTTTCCCACGCGATAAGAATCTGATCAGGTAGGCTTCGCAGGTGTTGACGTAAAAAAAAAAAAAATGGTGTTAAAGACTCCGCATTCTTCTCTGAAAAAAGTTTAGTGCACATGAAGTGGAGCTTCAATGATACGTCTTTGTTTTGAAACAGATGAGCAGTCGTCTGAGAGCTTTATTAACGGCTGTACCTTTCGTGGCTCAGGTACAGGGCTGTAGCATCCTGGAGCAGAGTGCAGGGGGTCGGCATTCCCCTCTTCACTGCCATTGAGATCTTCTCCATATGGGTCCTGTCCATCTTCTTGGCCGTGCCGGAGGCAGTGGTCTTCAACATGGTCACCTTTACCTACGACAACAAAACCATTCACACTTGCATGCTCAAGCCTGAAACTGACTTCATGATGGTATGTTCCAAACCGGATGAACGTCATGCAGACATCTTTTTCCCCTCATTCACATAAACACTCCAACACTTTGCAATAAACAGTGCATCCTGTCCGGTTGACCCCGAGCAGGATGCTATGCGCTATTACTGTGATCTTTTACAAACTTTGATCCCGACAACAACATTCTGCTTAAATAACAGACAATGCAGGGGGATAAGCCTTTGAGTGTCCTTCGGTTGTTCCATGCAGGCGATATCTGGAGATTTCTTTCTCTTTGTTCGGTCCGAAGAAGTAAATTGATAACAGACCGAGTACAATTACAAGCTGATGTATCTCTCTCAAGCAAAGCCATATGTGGGAAGAGACAGAGTTCATTCTTATGAACCCTGCCATTAATCACAGAAACAAAAGACAATTCAGACTCAATACAGCACAATTCAGTTATAAAAAGGGACCAGAATGTGACTCTTTTAAAAGAGTCTATAAAAGAGAAAAAAAAACCTACTAAAAGAAGTTTTTATGTACTGGTTAGCTAATGCACTCCTCAGTTCAAAAGTTTGGTGTCAGTAATATTACTGAATTCAGCTCAAATTATTATTAGAGTAGTGCAACGTGTTTAGCTAGAATTTAGATAATTTTTGCATAAAAAAGTTGGCATATATAAAATTGATGTGACAACTCTGCCCTTTTCTCATTTAATTTCATGATGCTTTAACTGTGATGTTTACTGTACATGTAATGGATACTGTTTTATCTTCTCTCAGTTCTATGTAAAATGGAAAGACTGGTGGTTATTTGGCTTTTACTTCTGCGTTCCACTGGCCTGCACAGCTATTTTCTACACCCTCATGACATGTGAAATGCTCAACCGCAGAAATGGCAGCCTTCGGATCGCCCTCAGCGAACACCTTAAACAGGTAAGAAGTCATCCTTAATACTGATGATTATAAACTTCCAAAACTGTCTATTAAAAACATAATACAGAACAGTCCTTTTTGTTTTGCATTTAGAGTGTATTAATGTCTTTGTGAGCACTTGATGAGGTGATATCATGGCATGCATTTTAGCCTGTCTTATATGCACTATTGTGAGAATAGTGTATGAGTTTTTATTTTGAGAGTATATTATATAATGCTGCATATACTGCTGTACTAATGGCTTGTTTATGCTCTGCAGCGACGTGAAGTGGCTAAAGCAGTCTTCTGTTTAGTGCTGATCTTTGCTCTTTGCTGGTTCCCTCTTCATCTCAGTAGACTGTTGAAGAAAACGGTTTACGTTCCAGATGATGAAAGACGTTGCGACCTATTAAAGTGAGTGAGCCTTTGCCAATTTTGACTCTTAACATTGAGAGGACTGATTTATTTTATATCTTACTTGTGCATAAGCTATTTTTTCTGACGTAAAAATTCTAGTTCGTACTCTAAAGTGTTTATACCAGCTGTGCTCATAAGTTTACATACCCCTTGGAGACTGTAAGATTATATTTATAATCTATAAATGTAACGTCATTTACACAGTTACAACCCATTTTTTGTTGCCTTCCTATCATATAGATCACATAAGGCTACAGCTTCTGACATTCAAAGTTTTTTATTAGGTTTGTATGTTCTTTCGTACGCAACAAAATTAAACAAGTCTCTAAACTTTCAGCTTTCTGTTGATCATGGATTATTTTGGCATTAACTTGGCCACTGTGAACTCCTGCATCAACCCCATCATCCTCTATTTTGTGAGTAAGAAGTTCAAGAATTGCTTTAAGGTGAGTTTGAAACGGCTTGCTTACTTCGTTTGCCTGCCATTGCACAAAGACTCACACAGTTCCTAAATGTCTTCCCTTGCATCTTCGCAAAATCTGAGAAACAGAACAAAATTTGCAACAGAACAATCCATCAGCAAATTATGCTTAAATTACAAAGACAGATGTTTAGGGTTATTCTCAGAGAGATAAGCCATGCCCGGCCCTGAATGAGCGCAGTTTACCGACAATGATGTCAGAAGAAGGCTTCTTCTGAGTAATGAGGAAGATCCCAAAGATACAGAGCAGTTGAAGTGTTTGTGTGATAAAGCAAAACAACAACAACAACTCAAAGTTCATGAGCCTAAATACAAGCAAATTGACGATTTGTGCAAGAAATGTTGTGGATCCAAGAGAAATATTCAGAGTTGATTTACTACGGGCCAGACTGAGAGCTGCAGATAAGAAATACTGATTCATTTAAACTCGTTCACCTTTAATACAATGCAGTGTGTACTACTTAACATCTAAACCAGTCTCATTATAAAAATCTTTCATTTCATTAAAATAATATTACAGCAGTTTGCTTCTTGTGTCATGGAACTTCCAATTGGAAATGGCCAGTGAGTGGCATTAAACAGTTTGTATAACTATGTCTCAGAAAGAGATGAATGCAAATCTATCAACATTTTATACTGTTGACTCTTCAATGCTTCACAGCAGTTTGAAAATGTAATGTCCAGTGAATGGCACTAAAAGAGTAATGCTTTATTATGTTTGAAAATAACATACCACCTACCCTTAATCTAACAGTGTTAGCAAAAGCCCATTTCATCTTCCTTCTACAATATTTTAAGCTCTTCTATTGACTTGTATTTTATTGCACTGATATGCAAGTGTTTTGAATCACAAATGCAACGCTTGTATATGAAAAAAGCTATACATACGAAACTGGTGGGGTAATACAACACTAAACTGCATTGGTTTACAAATCATGGACTATGTTGGTACAATCAAATGATTTTTCTTTGTTCTTTATCATCGCAGTCATGCTTGTGCTGTTGGTGTTACACCAAGAACCAGGTGTCCAGCTCAGGCCCAATGAACGGCACTAGCATTCAGTGCAAAAACCACGAGCCCGGCAACCTCAATACCGACAGAAGCCTTCGCAAATACAGCGACTGAACGGTTTAGGACCCACTCCATTCAGTCTACCTGCTTAAAACGCATTACTGAAGTGGACATCGTCCCGTTTCAAACTTTGAGGTGGAAAACATTGTAACCATTCATACGAAACTTAAATTCCTGTGCTCTTTGCAGTATCAGGCTGTTTTATATATATAGAATCAGACCAGACAATGGACCTGATATATTTAAAGACCTACAGCAGCTGTTCCCAGACTTTCAGAGGGTTGTTTTGAAGCGAGCTGTGAGAGAAGTGCTGGGAGTGAAGACCAACAGGATGCAGCTGAACCTAACAGCTACAAATTAACCCTCATCAGGAACTTGACATGTTTTCCTTATGTAAACTCTAAACTACGAACATGCTCTGGATCGTCACTGTCCGACGTGAAAGGAAGTTACAAATAGGAAGAGTGTTTTCTGTGTTCCTTCCTACGAGCTTTGCCAAAGAAACTCCCAGCATGCCGCTGAGGAGGCAGCCTACCCTTCAGATTCAGTGTCCGGTCATTATTGTTAGCACATTGAATGCAGTTATGGAAGTTTAAGCAAGGCCGGTTTGTAAAACAGGAACTTTCAGGTCACTACCTGCCTCGGTCTTTATTTAGTCGTTAAGTGAATCTTAATGTGCGCTGGACGTCACCTCTGTTTATTTAGTGGGTAGGGAGATATTGGAGATACGCCTTTGTGTTTGAATGCCAAATTAAGTTTATTGTGTAAATGCTTGTTTAAGAAATTCAATTAAAAATCAAAACATGAACATAAGACAAGAACTGTGAAACAAACCAGCTGGATTCAGTTCCAGCAAGAAGGAGGCAAATGAAACTTTGACCTTGCTGGGATTTAAGAGTAATTTCTAGGAATGCATCCAACCTCAACAAATGCTGTGTTATAGGGTAAAGAAAAAAAAATATGAGCATAAGGGCGCGGGAAAAAGGGGCCTTTCTGTAATCAAAACAAAAACGCCCAAACACAAACATATCTTTGCCTTTTTTCTTTTCTTTTTTTCTTTTTTGACACTGTGAATTTTCTGTGAAGAGAACTCATATATGCTATTAACCTTGCATACATTGATATTATTTATATTTATTAGCCTCAGTATTTGTATATCATCTGTACTTTAAGTTGAAATATGTCTTGTTGTAGGCAAAACGTTTGGGGTCAGTAAGATTTATCAGGAAATAAAGATGCGTTAAACTGATCAAAAGCAACAGTGAAGACATTTATAATGTTACGAAACGTTTCTATTTCAGATAAATGTTGAACTTTACATGTCATCTGAAAATGTCATTTTTAAACACGTTCAAATAAAGAGCTACTCGAAATTTTAATGCCAATTCACAAAATGCTGCTTCTGCTATATTTTTGATCAAACTAATTCAGCTTTTTCTAAAAACAAACTCCAAATAAAATCTTACTGGCCCCAGATTTTTTAAAAGTTGGTGTATATGTAATTTTTCAAGAAATCCATTTTTCCTTCTTGATGTAATTTGAAACCAATATGAATGAAATTATACACATTCTGACGGAGACCTACGTGGGTCTTGTTCATTTGGAGTGCTGGTGAACATAAAAAAGAAAATGTAATTTTTGTAATGGAATTTGATGTCACCGATGTTACATATACGTGCTGGTTTTAAACACCATCACTGAGTGAGGAATGTTGCACATTTATAGTATATATATATATATATATAAATTTAAACGTATTATAGCACTATAACAACCAAACAGCTCTGTTTACTCTATATGCTATGCAGTGAATAAACTATAGACTATTTTACATATCATAAAACACTTTTTCTCATAGATTGTTATAGCGTCAGTTCATTTTTCTAGATAAGCTGCTACTTATTTTTAAGAGTATTGGACCAGACTATCGATTCTACCACTTAAAGCAATGTTATCTTATCTCTAAGTGTAATGAGTTTTCAGTGTTAAAAGAAGAAAGGTGCCTTGTGACAGCTGTCTGCTTTTGGCCTGGGAAGAAGCTCCAGTTTAGGAGTGATTTGAGATGTACTTTGACCCACCAGGCAACACGGCCCCTTTGGGTCATCTGTGTCATCCCAGAGGATGTGAACGGGGCATACTCGAGGATTAGATGTAAACTGTGGAGCTATTACCATCATCTGTCTGCAGTGTCAGTTTGGAAAGTGTTTATTTAGACAGAAGTACTCTATCAGTCTGATAACGGTTTGGACAAATAAATGTGTTTTTTATTTGCTTGTGTGCATTTTTCAAAGTAAATAAAGAAGTGTATGGAGATGATGCTTATTTATAAGTAGAAGAAATAATTGGTCTGCTCCCATGATTTTTCTGTAAAAGAACATTATTTGTTTAACAACAGTTACGAATCTCTATTATTTATCAAGCTAATCCTTTTCGATATAAAGTTATTGCAACACGATGTTCTAAGCTGAATATAAACCCACTCGACAAGCCAAAACAAGCATGGACTTAATAATTTACTATTAAAATGTCTTTTTGTTTGTTTTAAGACGTTCTTTATCACACGTGAAATTAGATATTGAATTTAGGAGGCAGAGACAAGTCTGCTTTGAGACTCTCCACAAATTATTCAAATCACGTTAATGTGAAAATACGCGACTTATCATCTGAGGTTTGAGATATTCTTTCTCATGAAACTGCCTTCGGGGAGAAGAAGGAATGGTTTTAGGTCCGAGGAATTTGGTGGGAACCTCTACGCTTGCCAAGGAAGAAGCAAATGAACAAAAAGGCAAAAAAAACCAAAGTGTATAAATATAATTAAGAGATTATTCACTAAAAAGCCTCCTTACCTTAACCTTTATTCTAGTAAAAAGTAATATAATATAATCCTTTAAAATACTTCATTTATCATGTCTTGAGTTAAGGTTTCTCATCAAAATGCATATGTTCTTAGAAAAAAAAAAACAGATAAGGTTTATTCCTATGACTGTGCTCTGCCATGAATTACTAATAACACATTTCTGATATTACACAGCACCACTGATTTTATACTTAAAAAGGCAAGAAACCAGCAGCATTTAGATCAAATCTGTGGATAAATTGGTCTTAACTGTGAGAACATGCAGTGCAGTCACCTCTATTTATGAGCATGAGGTAACCTTATCTGTCACGCAACAGATTTCAAAACCATCCAGAAATGTACGAGATGACTGAACGCCAAAAAACTAATACTAAGCAGTGAGAGCGGTAATACATATTAACCTTTTTTGTTCATCACATATAAGCACGTACGGTTACAAAAGAGTATTTGATTGAATTGACTGCTAATGAGGATTGGATAGAATCACAACGGGCACGATTTCTCTCGTAAATCTTTGGCCAGATGTTTGAGATTAATACATAATCAAACACGCATTTTCTCTTTTTTTCCGTCCTCGTGGAATGACGCCGATTCACAAAGATCCGAAAATTCGCACATATACAAAGACGTAAAGCCGCGAAGCGCGTTCAAGTAACTCTCTTCATTTAGCCCAACACACGCTGACATCTAAATTACACCCAAACCAGAGCAGAAGCCGAACTCCCATGCTGGGAGTCACACGAGATGTTAACTATGGACGTCACTCGGCGTTTAAACTTTAAATGTGTATCCAATTTTCTCAAACACACCGCCTGTTTGTCTTCCCTGCCCCGACATGGCAGAGTCCCGCATGCCATTTTGCAGCGCTATCCCTCCAAGTCATCCAACAAGACGCTCACACGAGTGTGGCAAGAACGATTTCTAATTTATAAAAGCCAAAAGGATCGATTCAATATTCATGAACAATCTGTCCCATCACAATGAGCCATTTCTGTAACTGGGGGGCAGTATGATGACAGTGCAGCGACATAAAGGAAAAGTTCTTACTTTATAGCCTACATTTCCTTCATTCCGCAAACAATGCATTCACTTTTTTTCGGATGTACCTTATTTTGGTGACGGGCAGGTGATGTGTTATTGCAGTTTCTTCCTTCTTAGACCTAAAAGAGAGAGAGAGAGAGGTTTACAGGTCAAGCTCCTGCCACTGCTTTCATCATGGAAAGTTCAGCTGTAGCTGATTTTCCACGTAAAAAAAAAAAAAAAAAAAAAAAAACCATCACACTCGTCTTCCACATTTGGTGTGTAATTGAAACAGGCTAGTGGAGCTGCACTCTGAATCTGACAAGTCAAGACTGCATGAGCTAAAATCAGGCCGACCTGATAATAATAAGATCTCTAAATTTCAGATATTGCACACTCAAGGTTATTTACAATTTTGACTTTAACTCAATTAAGATTTATAGCGCATAAACTAAGCAGATAAAGCCTTCTTCAGGACAAAAGGGCTGTGTTTATTATCTCCTGTTTTATATGCTTGCACAAGCAATGAAGTAAGTTAGTTGTTTAGCACAAAACGAAAAAGACATCGTCTAGGGTTCTGTGCGGTGTTATTCTTCATTACTGGATGCACACACAATGTAATTTCGTGCTGATATGGCATTTGTCGTAATTAGTTTAGTACGGTGGAAAAAAAACAACTTTTTCCTCACACCCCAGGAATCTTAATTAGAAACAGTAATTTGACGACTGTTCTGTTGTTCAGGAAAACAAACAAAAAACATAAGGGCGCATTCTTTCTGTTAAAAAGAGAACAGACTTAAAGACTTCACTGGTTTTTGTTCAGGAGCACTTTTATGGAATAAAGCGAATGGATTATGGGGATAACCCCGCATGAAAACTGTTGCCACACACTGCCATCTAGTGAAGGCCTTTTGCTTCACACAGTACTTCCACTTGTTCTTAAGGCAGTCCTAGAGTAAGGTTAAATATGTGACCCTGGACCAGTCATAAGTAGCAGCAATAGCCAAAAATTACGTTAAAAAATCATTAGGATATTAAGTAAAGATATTTTGTACATTTCCTATAATAAATGTATTAAACGTTATTTTTTTATTAGTCACATGCATTGCTAAGAACTTCATTTGGACATCTTTAAAGGTGATTTTCTCAATATTTTGTATCAAATTTTGTCCTAACAATCCATACATCGATGGAAAGCTTATTTATCTTTCAGATGACTTATAAATCTCATAAAAGAAGACACTCCGGTTCTGTGCTGCAGAGTCACATATTATTTTTTACAGTTTATATATCTATTAATCTTAATATATTATATACTTCTTTTAATTAATCTTTGTTTATTTCACACCGAAGTACAATTTTAAGTATTTTTACTTTCTATCATGAGATTCACCAAAACATCATGTAAAAATCAACAAAAGTAAAAAGTTCAATTCATGCAACATAAAAACTGTCATAAATTCCTCTCCCTCCTGTTGGTCCAATATTGTTTTCCTTCTTCCATGTAACACCAGAAGAGATACTGTATTGGCAGGATGTTGAAAATACTGTGAATTTCAGACAGCATAAAATAAAGGACAAAAAACATCACAAAAATATTCCATAGAGACCAGGCAAATGAAGGGTAACATAAGGTGCACAGGTGCTAAGTGATGACATATATAAAATTAAAAAATTAAAAAATGTGCAAAAATATAAAGGTCTTACAGGAAAATAAAATAAAAAAAAATTAAAAGTAGCCTAATTATTATGTTTGGTTAATAAATGTGTTGACAATCACGTTGAATGACAAAAACAGTATCATTAAATCAACAGCTTCTTTAGTTTAATTTTATGCATGACATCACAAGCTTTTTACCTTATTATTTAATAAAATACGCATTAATAAAATACTAGAAACATTATGGTTGATTAAGCTTCGGAGGACTGATCTCCCACAAAACGGGTCATATCTGTCCATACGCATTATATTGGGGAAAAAACTGAACCGCAAACGAAAATACCCTATGTTCGTTTTAAATTTTTGTCATTTTAAAGTAATGTTCCGTAGCATTTTGAATTACAATTAAGAAAATGAATGAGAGTATGGGTTGCTAATAAGAGGTGTCATAAGAACTAATTAGAAATTGTAATAATCTCAGTAGATTTTTAAAAGCGAGTACAACCTACCAGTTCAAACACGAGTCGTCACATATTGTCGCAGGACCCTTTTAGCATTTTTTTTTTCTCACAGATCAATCCCTTTGCCTCGGAACACTTGGAATATTAATCCTTTTTAATATAAATAATGGTAGTTGTATCTAGCTGTTATATCTTGTGTTTTATTGACAAATGTTAAGTAGGGGCAGGGTTGGGTTACGCGCTCATAAGTGTGCAAATAATGTCATATAAAACTGTTGTGACTATATTGAAAAATCACAAACCGTCATATATTCAATAATGGCAATATAATAACACAATATATATTTTAATCATGACGATAAAATCCCCAGACCAAGCGACGAGTAGGGAGTGTGTGTGGCGCCAGTTAATGAAGTAGGTTGTAACAACACTGTTTTTGCTTGATTTACTTTATGGATAAGTACAATATAGATGACAGACAAGGGGATAACGTTACAAGTACGAGCCACTTATTGTAAGAAACACTCGCCATTTCCTCCTATATAAATCTGGCTAATTGTTTGCGACTGCTAGTACTGTTTCTGCACTTGGTACTCCGTTCCGAGCGGTGGCGCTAAACGTTAAAAATGCGTTACAAAAACAGGCGAAGGACCCCCAGTGACGACAAGATCAACAGGAAGTTATGACCAGCTTTGTTTATTAACTTATTGCTCGCTCTCGCTTTTTATTTCAGAAGTCAATAAAGTTTCACGTGCGTTTTTTAACAAGACCTCGGCTAAAAAGATAATAAAACGCGACCGCGCGCTGACTTTATAACGGACGCGGTCGCGAGCCGCTCTCGAACGCAGAGATGTTGTTTGTGGGACTGGGAGGAATCAGCTGATTGTTTGACGCGCTGACAACACTCATGATTCATCAAGATCTCAGTCGGGTTTCTACGAATCATATGCATCTAAACCAAGCCGCAAGAGGAGAAACCGCCAAGAACTTAGTTCGGCTTCTTCCCGCAGCCGCCTCCGTGTCAAACTCAGCTGGACTGTAATGTAAAGCTCCGCGGCAGCGGGGAAGATGCCGTGCACATGCGGGAACTGGAGGAGGTGGATCCGGCCTCTGGTGGTGCTGCTGTACATTCTGCTGCTCCTGGTTGTTCTTCCACTCTGTGTATGGGAACTTCAGAAATCAGGGGTCAGAGGTCTTTTTTAAATTACGTACATTGAACATTAACTGTCGAATGTGTTCATAAATGTTGTTAACCCTCTTGCTTTCCTAAGAAACTTCACCTGTAGCCTTTCAGTCTAATTTTGATTATAGTGCAAGAAGTACCATTTCTAAACGTAACATTTTTTATATGCTCTCAAAATGTATTATGAAATTTTTTTTTTTTTAAATTGATATATTGATAAGAAATGAAATTTTCTGGCACAGCGTCCTAGTTTATTTCAGTTACGTTTGGGATTTCATTATCTATTCAACACAATGCGATTTTGTTTAATAACATCTGTATTGTTCTGCTATCAATGAACCAGTCTTTTATTGTTTTAACCATTCCAGTGAGATGCTTAATATACTTAAAGGTCAAATCAGTGTTGTTGTTGTTAACTAAAACTAGAACTACTACAGTAGATAAACATTTAAGCTAAATCTGAATGATAGAATATAAATGATAAATGGAAAACTTGACAACTAACTTTTTATCTTTAAACAAATGCAACTAATTTACTAAATCAAACTAAAAATGAACACTGGAAAGAAAAGCTTATTCAAAATATGAATTCATATTATAAGACCTAGCTGCAAAGTTATCTGAAAAATTATGCAAGTGCATCTAAAGGGCAAAGGGATGCTCACACCAAAGTTAATTGATAAAAAAAATCTATTTATAAAAAATTAAAATATTTTTGACGGCATCTTCATTTTACAGCATTTTTACACAAGTGTCTAAAACCTTTAACAGTGCTGTAGCTTTGCAGGTGGGTTTCTTGAAGTGTCTTGTAGACGTTCCTACAGTTTAAAAAGTAAAAATATACCTATATGTATATGTGTATTGCTGTTAGTTTAGATAAACTATATTTATGTGTGTTTCCTCCTTGTAATCTCATAGGTTAGTACTCCTAATAAGGCATGGTTCATCGCTGGGATATTTGTGTTCATGACTATACCCATCTCACTGTGGGGGATTCTGCAGCATCTAGTACACTACACTCAACCTGAGCTACAAAAACCTATTATCAGGTATTTTTGTATGTTATAGGTGTTTTTAATGCAATAATAATTGTCATCATCTTCAGTTGTTTACTCAGTTTTTTTTCATCCTCAGAATATTATGGATGGTTCCCATATACAGCCTGGATAGCGTGAGTATCGTGTGTTCCCAGTGACAGCTGAAATGTTGCTACTTGAATCGCAAATGCCTTCTTTGATGTTTAGTCTCCAATTAAGATGGCCCTGACTTGAACACTGGCCTTTACTGTTTGACAATCAGTTAATGCGAGGCCTGACGTTGCAGACGCTCGTGACTTGCTTTACTTTGAGAATTGAACTTTTAAGAATCGGGGCAGAAAAGTGACCTGACCAAACTCATGTGCATCCAATCTCTCTCTTTTTGGTGTAATTTGACGTTTCTGTGTTCTGTGTACAAGTTCTCTCATTCTTCTGTTTTCACAGTGGATTGCATTGAAGTATCCCAACATCGCCATCTACGTAGACACATGCAGAGAGTGCTACGAGGCCTATGTCATCTACAACTTCATGATCTTCCTTCTCAACTTCTTGGGAAACCAGTATCCCAGTCTGGTGCTGATGCTGGAGGTGCAGGAGCAACAAAAGCATCTCCCCCCTCTTTGCTGCTGCCCTCCGTGGCCCATGGGAGAGTGAGTGTTTCCACGGACGTGGATAGAATACGAACGTGGCAGAACTCAAGGCAGGATGTGGTATTTAATGCGCGTCTGTTAGTATTGCTGAAGGAGAATTCAAGACCTCCATTACCTGTTTGCCATCTTCTCCTCTGGAGCCCTCTTTATAGTCTTGTTTAGATACGGGAGGAAGAGATTTCTGCTAAATTGCTTGCAGAGTGAAGACTCTCTTGAGGTCGTTGGCTGCTTTTAGCTTCTGCTGCTGATGGCAGCGACTTTTTAAATTCTCTTCAGGCAGTGGTGGTAATGTGCGAAAAGTCTGTTGATTTAAACCAGCGCCGTTTTAACTGGAAAAAAATATGTTTCTGGTTAAGAAAAACAGCTTTAGAGAACAGTCGAGCTCTATGTTATCCGCCTGTCAAGTGAACTTTAATTGATTTTATACGGTGCCAGGTAAACATTTATTCATACTGCAACATTATTTTCTCATGGCCTCATTTTCTCTGTTTTCATATTGAGAACAGCGCGTTTACTGAAATATTTTTTTCGTTCTGCTTCTTAATAGAGTGCTTTTGCTGAGATGTAAGCTGGGGGTTCTGCAGTACACGGTTGTGAGACCGGTCACTACAGTCATAGCTTTGTAAGTGGCTTTCATTTTGTGTGTGTGTGTGTGTGTGTGTGTGTGTGTGTGTGTAGGCTAATCGTGCATTTTCAGTTTTGCCTTATTTTGTGTTTTTATAAAGATACATAAGGAAGCTAAATACACAGAACACTGTTGGTCAAATGTTGAGGGTTAGTAAGATTTTTTTTGTGTTTTTGAAAGTCTCACCAAGCCTGCTTTCATTTTTACAATAAAAATAGTGACATTTCATTTATTACAATTCAAAGCAATAAATGTACAATATTATATTAGGATTTTAAATGTTTTTTTTCTTTTAATATATTTAAAAGTGCAACTTATTCATTTGATGGTAAAGCTGATTTTTTTAGCAGCCGTCATGTGAGTCTTTGTCACATGATCAATCAGAAATCATACTAATATGCTGGCTTGGAGCTCAAGAAACATTTCTTCTTCTTATCCGTATTAAATAATTGTGCTGCTTAACATTTTAGTGGAAACTGATTCTTTTTTTAAGGATTTTTAGATGAACAAATGAACGAATTAACAAATCAAACTTGCCTAATAATAAATATTAAATGTGGTGACTGTCCCTTTTGATTATTGCATTATTTGATTATTGCATTATTTGATTATTTACTTTTTTTTTATTTTTTTTTTTATTCTGTTTGTGAGAATGCATCAACAAAGGCCCTATTTTTTCCATGTGTTTCTGTGCTTTGATGCTTTTAAACGCAATACTAAATTTAGTTTCCTGGTGCTAAAATTGCACCCTCTATTGCAAACTCTCCTTTTATTCGCCAAGTCCAAAATAAGCATGTCAGTTCAGAATAAAGCTTCGTCTGACGGTCGGTGATTTTCATCGTTTTCTGTCCTGCCAAATTAGGATTTGTCAGCTTTGTGGGGTCTATGATGAAGGCAACTTCAGTTCAAAAAATGCCTGGACGTACCTGGTTATCGTCAACAATCTCTCTCAGCTTGTAAGTACCCGTTTTGTCCGTATAATTATGCGAGGCTGTCACATGATCTTGATGTCGTGAGAACAGAGTGAGTTTACAGTTCTGTTCAGGAACCAGACGGCGGTAAAAGGAAGATAAAATCTAACCAAAGCCCTCAGAGCCATCTTTATGGGGTTTTAACAGTTTATATGCTGTGAAGTTAAACCAGACTTTACAGCCCCTCGCTTGTGTTTATGCTGCTGACGAACCGTGAGCAGCTTAGTGAGCGATCAATCATTTTTCACTGCTTTTGTAAACGGTAACTTGATAATCTAATGATAATGTGCTAACGTTTTCTCTCTTCAGTTTGCCATGTACTGTCTTGTGCTGTTCTACAAGGCTCTGAGAGAAGAGCTGGGTCCCATCAAACCTGTGGGCAAATTCCTCTGTGTCAAGCTGGTGGTTTTTGTGTCATTCTGGTAAACCGTTCTCTGCACCTTTAACACCGTACACATTCAGATCTGTTTGTTATCGAGTTTAGCTCACATGAGGCAGGGCAATTTTTTTTATACGTTATATGATTACTTGTTACCCAGTCGTAAGTGTCATTTCTTTGGAAATTGAGATTTATACATGCTCTGAAAGCTGAATAAATAAGATTTACATTGACGGACAATGTTTGGCTGATGTACAACTATTTGAAAATCTGAAATTTGAAAATGTAAATATTGAAAAATATTGCCTTTAAAGTTGTCCAAATGAAGTCCTTAGCCATGCATATTATGCTCCCGCTTTATAATATCTCAAATGGCAGTATGTAACCACAGTGTAAGTACACATCGGTGCATAGTACAGCTCTAATGATTAACAACACATGTGTGAGTATGTGTGAGTACAAACACTTTTTGGTAATGAAAGTGCAGGACTAACAGCGCTTTTTGGTAAAGATGGCATGAAAGACAAATTGATAACCCATACATATTTTTGGCTATTGCTGCAAATATAGCCGTGCAACTTAAAGGTGCACCGTGTAAGTTTTAGCAGCATCTAGCGGCGGGATTGTGAATTGCACCCAACGGCTGGTTCCCTCACTCGCCCCTCCCCTTAGGAAAGCTACGGTGGCCGATATATTCTGAGACAGCAGATAGACAGCAATGCCTTTTTTTCCCCAAAGTAAATTAAATAATTATATTTACTTAACAATTTAATAAATGAATATGTTATTGAAAATATTACTGTTACTTCATCACTGTGTCAGTGTTGTATTTTAACTATTTCAAAATTATTATTATATTAATATATAAATCAAATGGCTATTTTGAAATAGTTAAAATAAAATAAAAAATCTAATATTTTAAAACGCATTGCATTAATATTATATATATATATATATATATATATATATATATATATATATATATAAAAACTATTGTAATCTGAATAATTAAAAAATTCAAATAATTATAAAATGGACACTATATCTTAATAGTACTATGAAATTATTTAATTATTAAGATTTTATATTTAAATAAATAGAAAAAAAAATTAAAGTAAATAATTATTATAATTATTCTCTAAACCCATTTTAACTAAGCCATTTTTAACGGCAATTTTGCCACCCTTTAATGTTTTAATTTCTTTCTGTCTTAGGCAAGCTGTGGTCATTGCTCTTTTAGTGAAGGTTGGTGTGATCTCAGACTCACACACCTGGGACTGGGACAGCGTGGAGGCTGTAGCCACTGGACTACAGGTACACACACACACACACTCACTCTCACACTCACACTCACACACACACACACACACACACACACACACACACACACACACACACACACACACACACACACACACACACACACACTCACTCTTCTGGTAAGATTAAATTAAGACCTTAAGATTAAAGGTCTGTTTTTCTGTGTTCTCGCAGGACTTCATTATCTGTGTGGAGATGTTTTTGGCAGCCATTGCCCATCACTTCAGTTTCACTTACAAGCCCTACATACAGGAAGCAGAGGAAGGTTCTTGCTTTGATTCCTTCCTGGCCATGTGGGATGTCTCCGATATACGGGCTGACATCTCGGAACAAGTGCGCAATGTCGGTGAGTCACTTATTTGCAGTGAATTGTTCGAGGGTATAAGATCTTTTTTGGCTCCTTACAAAATACTTCATCTACATCAAGCTAGTAATACTTTTTTGCACCTTATATTCATAAACTGGACAGGAATCAGGTTGTGAAATCTGTCGATATCCAGCCCCGTTTCAAACACTTGCTCATCATATCCACGTGCTTGCTTTGTGTTTTTTTGTCATTCAGGGAGAACAGTCATGGGTCGGCCAAGGAAAACATATTTCGGTGAAGAGGTTTCCCAGGACGAGAACACAGGACTGCTGTCAGCTGGTTCTCAGGATCCAGGCGTTGAATCGTCCTCCACCCCTCCGTCCCCTAAGGGCCGTTACCAGGGCATGGGCCACACCGTAACCCCTCACTCCATCTCTGCTCCTGCCAATCTTGGCAGCATACCGTGGGAAGGAGATGTGGATGATATCACGCCCGCTGTGATATCTGGCGATCACACAGATCAACAAGGCTCAGACTATGCAGAAATCACTTAACATCACTGAGCTTCGGCTACCAAATAGTAAACGCACATTAGATTGATGTGCGTCAACTACCGTTTCTAAAATATGCAGCCACCGTTAACTATGGTAACTATTCACACTCGTGTTCGGAGAGGCTCGGTGAAGCTTTGGTAGCAAGAACACGTATGAAGGACTTGAGTGGTGTTGGTCCTCCGTTTTTATCTTTGTTCGGCATCGTTTTGCTGGAAACATGACCAAATTATAAACTGACCTTCTAGCCAAGCACAGTAATTCGCAATACCTGTTTAGAGTTTTTCACATTATCAGATAATGGTTGATTTAAGACAGCTTTATGAATGTTTTTATTCTAAGAAACTCTATGTATCGACAATGCTACTTCAAAACGTCATTGACGTCATCCTGAATTTTATCATCAAGTCATTTTATGTCATTATCTGGGATACTTTCACATTTTTATCTGTGAATGCAAATATTTTTTAAGTAATATGGTGTTTTAATTATTTTTTTTTTCTTCCATGAAGCAGCACCTCGATCATGGACGGTGATAACAAATTGCCAGGATGCCATCAGTTCCTCTCAGCAGAATATATGCATGTGGTAAAGCAACTACAGTTTGAACAATGGCCCTAAAGCACAAAATACCGAAGTACTCCTATTTCTGCTTCGTTTGCTTCAGAGCTTTGCAATTTTCCCTGGACTGCTTGCCTTCAGCCATGTAATTGTGTCAACACGTAAAAAAACAGATAGTGGTCTTTCTTTTGTCTAACTCTAAAAGCATTCGTTAATCCTTATTTTTTTTTATTATTTTAATGATTAGACATAGAAAATTAGACTAAAAACAATTACTGGCTAATTATTGAAAATCTAGAAGACTTTAAGTTCACCTCTGGAAATGATGCAATGTCTAAATATCAGCCAAAGTTGTCTTATTGTACTTTTTTTTTTTTTTTTTTTTTTGGTTTTGTTTTGTTAATGGTTTTAACGATCTGTCAGTTTTTAACATCAGCTGCACATGAGATATAAATGTCAGATATAGTATAACATTAAGGGCATATTGTTTTATCCTTACCGATGTGGACCTGTGGGAAATGTTCTCATTTATTTCTTTTTATGGACTGTCCTGTGTCTCTCTGATCCATTCAGAGAGATGCACCTTCTGCAATGGTTTGTGCAGCTGTTGCGTTGCCTTATCTAACAGTGGTTGTCACGAATCATTAAACGTCACATGGAAATGCGTATTGAGTGCCTCTGCTCGATTGCCTTCCACACAAAAGTTCAAAGGCATAGTTTACCCAGAAATCACCATTTACTAATACTCATGGCATCTCAAATATGCATGACGTTACCAGTGCCAATGCTGAGGATCTGTTCCTATTAAGAAACAAGCTCGTCTGTATCTAGTATGCCCTGAGGGACAGTTCATTTTCAGGACATATCCATTTTTGTGTGAACTGTTCCTTTAAGTATACCTATAAAAAAAAAACCCATCATGGCACACACAGTCATGGTGAAATTTTAATGTAAAATGTGTGCTTGTTTTAAAAAATAATAACATTAGCAGCAATTCACTGATCCTGGTGCATGTGATATCGGTACAGGTGCGCCCCCCCCTCCCCAGTTATGAGTCACTGTTCACAGGCTCCGCCTCCCTGATAACATCCTGAGCCTCCAGCCCTTCTTCTTTAACGGCTTTAATGGAGATGCTGCTCTTGTGGAGCTGGATGCTGAGCTTGACCCATTCTCCTCTGCTGACCATCAGGGGCTGCTGGAGGACCACCGCCGCCTGCTTCCAGTGAGAGTCCTCGCTGAAGGTGCTGACGCTCTGCTCACAGTCCAAATGGATCTGGTACCAGAAGGGAATGGCAGTCACCTTTCCTGAGGTGTTGACCCGCACCTGACAAGTGCACAAAATAAAAGGCAATCAACAGAACGTAATGGGGCTGCTAGAAGTTTTCAAATTAAACAAAACTATTTTTCGTTTTTCATTTTAAGTGGGTAAATATTACATGGCTTGATTTATTTATAATTTAACCTTTAGCAAGGCAATATTTCTATTTTTTTTTTCTTTTTTTTTTAATATAAATATTCATATATTAATTAATACACTGTAAAGCCAGAGCTGGGTAGTAACTGGTTACATGTAATCTGGAAAGAAGCCAGAACTCACTTTGACTTCTTTGTCTGTGTAATTGGCCGTGCTGTTCATGAGGTCCAGTGCGAAGAGCTCTACTGCTTCACTAAGATATGTACATTCAAGTGTGGATAGGTCCAAAAACACATGAACCGGTACCTAAGAAAAAAAAAAAGGAACATTACATTTTGTTCTTTAAACACAGTCATTCTGTAATTTACAGAAACTATAGAATCTATATATTAAGGAGTACTTTTCTCTAAGATGAACTGACAAAACCAAACATACTGTGAACTGATTGATGAATGGAGCAATGTTGAACCCGAGAGTCGGCTCTGTTCCCTGAACCGCGCTTTCCTGAAGCAGTGTGTCAGACTCAACAAGCATCCCGTGGATCACAATGCGCTC
Source organism: Puntigrus tetrazona (assembly GCF_018831695.1). Classification (NCBI taxonomy): domain Eukaryota; kingdom Metazoa; phylum Chordata; class Actinopteri; order Cypriniformes; family Cyprinidae; genus Puntigrus; species Puntigrus tetrazona. The sequence continues at coordinate 18,095,797 of NC_056699.1, forward strand.
TGGAAAAATCTGCCCGCCGTCCTCCAACAAACATCTGAAACGTTCACAACAAAAACTACTGTTAACGCGCACGAAAAAAACCTAACCATACTATGATTCATTTTAAACTCTTACCTAGCTAAGGTTGCTTTCTCCAACAGTTTCTGTCTAATAAGGCCACAGGTCTCTATGCAGTCGAGTATGATGGCGCTCCAGAGCTTCTCGGTGGCTGGCCGTTGAAGAACCGCAGAATCATCCTCCACGTGACTTAACCAGAACTCCAGCGAGCTTTCGAGCACACCGTTGCCCTTGGCCAGCAGTCTCAGCATAGACTGGTGATGCTCTTTCTCCACTGAGCTGTAGGCTTGAACCAATCCAGGGCTGATCTGCTCGTCTTCATTTGAATCGAAGCCTAACTGTGCTGCCATCAAGGAGAGCACAGAAAAGCCCTCAGAGACATCGAGCACGTAGATCGGATCGAGTTCTGCGTCTGACTGTTGGGACCTCTTAGTTGACTTAAGAGAAGCCAAAAGTTTGCTCATGGCCCTCTGGAAGCTCTTATGATACGCTGTGTTATTGAGGAGAGCGATCTCTGCCGACTCCAGCATGAAAGTGCAAGGTGTTTTCTCCTGATTGGTTTGAAGCCCGGCCAGAGCGCTGCACAGCTCAGCCTCAGGGCTTGCAGTGAGGGTCTTGGGAGGTACACCGTCCATACGGAACGTGTGTCCATTTCTTATGATAGCAGTGCAGCAAAGCCTGAGGTACGAGTCCTTACAGGAAACTTCCACCACTATTTCATCACCACACTTCACAGTGTCTGAGGGACGACATGAATCAAGGTCAATTATGTCAAACCAGCTCATTTAACACAAACAGCAAAACCCCATGTAAAATGCACATTTTTAAAATTTATATAAAAAAAAAATTATCCTAAAAAAATTAATAAAATAAGTAGTTCCAGAGGAGTAGTTCCCATTAGTCCCCCCATTGTCCAAAAAAGCCCCATATACAATATAAAATGTTATTAAAATTTAAATAATAAAATATATTAATAAAATGTATTAAAATTTTAATAATAAATGTTCTGTATTCCAGATGTTTTAAGAACTAAATGTTCAATGTTCCTTAGAGTTCAAGGTCTATCTAATTAATACTTAACACTTTTCAGTTGATACTTGATATGATTTATAAATATTACATCATTCGGTGCACACATTGTTTCTTTAATTGTATTTTTTTTGTTCATGTGCCCTCACAATCTCTGATAATCAAAAACATTAACCTCCCCCACCTTCCAACAGAAATCACTATAATGTTTGTGCTATAAATGGACAAAATTATGTCCCACCCTACTTTTTTTTTTTTTTTTTTTTTTTAAAGTCGTTTAACTCAGTTATACGTCACAATAACGAAGAAAAGATTTCATGCCTGCTTCAAGAGATCTTGGAAATTCGCCGAGGCCCCCATTTGAGAACCACTGTTCTAGAGTCGTACGCTTTTTATTCTCTATATTTTTGCAATAATATACAGTTGCTCTTACTGAATGGACTCTGCACTGGATAGATGGCCTGCTCCCAGCATGTGTCTTCCTGTGGGCCAGTGGACAGGTGGTTGTCCTGGTCGAGGTGTAGCTGAAACCATACTGCCAGAGCATCAAGAACACCCTCCTGAATCACACACAGGTGCAGCTGCATCACTTCTCTGGAGCAAAGACCCTCCAGCTCCTGCAACACAGAGACTGCTTAATACCACACGCTGTAACCATGCCACTTTAGGTATTTTACTTATGCTGTTTCTCTCCCATCTGCCCCATGTTTACGGTATGTCTCTATTACACTATATGCACAATCCAACTTTTGGGGTCAGATTTTTATGTTTTTGTCTCCTATGCTTACCCAGTAAGCATATATAAGCATGTATATTATTGTTTTAATATACATTAAAATGTGAGTTACTCCAGTGATGACAAAACTGAATTTTCACTGAATGTTTTAGAAAGCATGATTTGGTGCTCAAAACCCGGTCCTAAATGTTGATGAGACAACATTTTTGCTCCAGCAGGAGTTAAAAGTTCAAAATGACAGCATTTATAGCATTATTCACTTGTCGAATTATCAAAGACTCTTTTATGTGGACACTCTGCGTTATGCGGAGTTCTGTACCTGCACATTATTGAAGTCTATGTCCAGAGCCGTGAAAGGCTGTGTGAGCTGAACGTATCCTCCACGCAGACGGCTCAGTCTTTCAGTGGTGTAGGGCTCAGTGCTGTCCTCGATATCGGCCAGACAGCTAACAGGACTATAGATCTGTCCTACTGCAGACAGATCCAAACATCCAACCGAAGACGCACACAGCCTGCAGAAGGTGGATTAGTCATTTTTAAGAGCACACTCCAGAGACTGTTCTTTGGTACTGCGTTAGGTTTGTTGAAAGAGAAGTGTAATATAAACTTCATCATCGTGTCACTCACGCATAAGCAGCTTCGGTCTCTTACCTATGATGTCTACGGATCTCACGGCACTGAACAGCGACTCCAAACACAGTTGCACCAGCAGGTATTACCCGGCCTGTTTGTGAGGGACTGGAGAAGGGTCGCTGAGTGGTCTGTTAAAATGATTAGATAATCAATTATTGTGATTTGGATTTGGAAGCATTAGTTAGAATGGACAGAAATATATCTCAATTTATAGCAACTTTATACAACCGTATACTTTCTAGACATCTACGGCTGCTAACGTTGTTTCTAAAAGAACTCATTTACCAACATTTATATGTATATCAGCCACTAGGCGTCCCTGTTGTCCAAAAATGTACATAAATTGAGGCCGATGTGGGGAAAAAGCTTAGAAGAAATTATCTGGTTGTAGCATGGCAAAGTATGTAATCTTCTGCCAAGCATGCTATTAATGTTGGTGCAAGACAACTTGACATTTTAAGAGACAAAAATCTCTTAGTCACTGTCCACGGCCGGATAAACATCGGATCAGACAGGATAAAACCATTTGTATAAAAGGATTACACTATAATCAGAGTTGAATTTGTGGCATCACGTGACCTCACTGCAGGTTTGCTGATCAGAACAGTCGATGCTGCACTCACAGACTGAAAGTGACTTACAGGAGGAGGTAAAAGTAGATGCTTCCATGCATGGATCAGAGTCTCAATGATGCCCTCGCCAAACAGCCCTGCATCTACAGTCTCCGTTACAACCAGTGACACTCTGAAGATAGAGACAGAAGACATTTTTGAAACCAATATATTTGATCAAATCATATGATATTTTAAGGTTTTGGTCAGTGTAGTTGCAAAAAAATCTACACAATTTTAAGAAAGAAAGAATCTCCAAAAAACTAGAGCGCAGTTACTCCTAATAGTCTTTTTATTTGTCTCATATATATATATATATATATATATATATATATATATATATATATATATATATATATATTCATACACGTGTGTGTGCATTAACCGTCAATATGACTATAGTTACTATATTAAAAAAATGACCTGTTTGGAATGTCTTTTGGAATTTTCATGTCTAGAGACTTCAGGTGAACAATCTTGATGCTGTCTGCCATCCCATTGGCTGAAAGCACCTCGCACGCCAGCTCATACATGGTCTTTGACAGCTCACAGGCGTAGACCTCAGCGGCGCCCGCCATCTTTGCACACATACTAACACGCCAGACAAAAAGCATTAAAACAAACTCAACCGTATATATCAGTTGAAACACACATTTGTTAAATAAATGTTATGTCATGTAACAAGTTTCTGTTTCTGAAAAATCTCACCCGAGGATGCCTGTGCCAGTTCCAATATCCAGAACAGAGCTGCATCCTCCTTCAACGGCTTTCTTAATAGCGAGCTGGTACTTGTGGTTTCGCCCATGGTCGTTGAGCATAAAGAAGTGCCAGCGTTCCACCAACCAGTTGGCAACACGGTAAAAGTTCTCCTTTGCCTCTGGGAAGTCTGGTCGGAGTTTGAGGGCTTTGTAAAAATGGCCAGCAGCTTCATCCCGAAACCCCATTCTAGAACGAAAACCAAAAAAACCCTAAGAAATTGACTCGGGATTATTTTTGTAAATGAGTTAACATGGTTTGAACAAAATGTAGGGTCAGTATGTGTTTTTTTTTTTTTCCATTAAAGACATTATATATTGTTTTCTATTCAATAAAGGGAAAGAAAAATATAGCACACTTTTTTTCTTCTTTTTTTATTGTTTTGATAATATACACAAATGTTTCTTGAGACGAAAAAAATTATATCTGAATTTCTGTGGCAATAAAGACTGGCGTAATTTCTGTTGTAAATTCAGCATTGAAAACACAGGAAATCACACATTTTAAACTGTAATAATTTGAAATGTATAATAGTATATGTATAATATTACTGTATAAATGTGTTCTTGGCGAGCAGACTTTAAAAAAAAATGTATGCATGATATCTATCTATCTGTAATAATCAGAAAATAAAAACCTGAAGAGATGCTCTCCCATGCTGTTCACTATAACCTCATCCACTGGAAACAACTCCATAGCCTGTTCATAGCAATTAAAGAGGTCCTGGATACGACCAAGAGAGTCCAGCTCTTCTGCCCATTTAAACAGAGTAAATCTAAAGGATTCCTGCAAAAACAAAAACACACTGGCTTTGTATAAATGTATTATGGAGCTTTTTCAACCTCTGATACATCATTTCACCACCACACACTGTTATGTTGATGGACAAAAAAAAAAAACGCTTACATTTGCAAAGTCTTTTAGAGCTGGGGCAAGGTTTAGAGCCAACAGATAGTGAACAAAAGCAGTGCCGTAGTCCTGACTGAAGAGACACTGCTGAGCGTTTTCCAGGGATCTTGACACCAGCTCATTTCTCACAGCATCTTCTCTCTGAGCCCGTCTATGACGCCTCGTCCTCTTTGGTCTTGTAGTGGCATTAGGCATGTTTTTCTGTGAATGACAAAGCTGATCATGTACTGCATCGCTGGTTAAAACTGACAGGCAATGGATGCTTCTGGGGAAAAAATACCAGTATAAAATATTTCCACCAGATTATATATAAAGGTGAAATATAAACACGTTGGAGCAAGTATCTAAATTTACTCATGTAATGGTAATCAAGTATAAAATGACTAATACGTAATATTTTATCACCCAAAGCTGTTAGTTAAATGTACGCAGTACATATAGCAAACGTGATATGGCAATAAAAAAAACTAACGTTTTCATAAATTGCAATATATCATAATACCATATCTGAACATCACATAGTTTTCTTCCACAGAAATGCTGATATGAAATATGCATAATTTATTAATTCATTTAAAGCATTTCAGCATCATTTGGTTTTTGGATGTATGGTTCTTTACCTGTTTCAGGTTTGCTAGTTGAGATCGCTGGGCTGTATCGTATCAGTTTCCCCGACGACTCCAGCCTGTCGCTGTTATTGAACTAAAACATGCGATTTAAAAAATTTTAATACATAGTTTTATCTCTATATTTATGAGCTACCACAGGACAGCTCTGCTACTGTACTGCAGGTCCGCTCTGCTCAACCAGGCGGACGGAAACAACATCCGCCCTTTAGAGTTCCACGTAAGATTTAAACACACTACCGATAAACCATCACTAATGTCGCATTTACGGAGCTTTCGAGAAACAAAAACAAAAAGATACTTATGCCGAATGATTTATTCAGACGGAAAAAACGTACATTTGCATAACGACACTCATTCCCTCAAATGCCCCGGTTTTCCAGAGAGCCTGGCGTGATGACGTGAAAGAGCTAAAAAAGCGGAGTCCTGCACGCGGGAGGAGACTCGCGCGAGACGACTGTCATTCGCGGACCAAAACCCTGACTGGACGTTATTGCCTTTATTTCAACAGATACCCGTGTAGCGTAGAGCTGTTTTATTACACCTTGCGAGAGTTTAAACCTGGAATATACTTAATTTAACGTTATCCGGGGCCACAGTTACTTGTGCGACTTGGAAAAGAGTTTATTCCCAAGAGAACTCCAGACGCCTTTGGTCTTCCTAAAATATACGAGGACGCGTTAGCGAAGGATTTTTAGCCCAGCTTTCCGTTCGCTTTTTATTATTATCTCGTTATTCGACCGGTTTTTATTCATTCGCTAGTCGCTTTCCAACTGGATTTAAACGCTAGCTAGTTTGTAAACTAGCTGAGTCCAGTAAAAAAAAAATGGGCTTACACCCGTTGGAGTTCAGTGAGTCTTACCTGGACAGTCCTGCTTTCAGGGACAAAATCAAAGCTCACGAAGCAGAGCTGGACAAAACCGGCAGGTTTATCAAAGAGCTGTATAAAGATGGAAAGAATCTCATCAACGCTACAAAACGTAAGTGCCGTGCCATTTTTTCTCTGCTTTTAAAATGAGACGTGTAAATAAATGTTCTTCAAATGGCCATAAAGCTTGTCATTCGGTCAACACGTGATCCAAACCGTGCAAATGTCAGCTAGTATCAGCAGCTCAATTCAGTCAAACAGGTCTTGTAATTCTGTCAAGGTCATTCCTATTTACGTTTTACCCGAGACCTTGCAGGAGTAGTTCTGCTGGTCTCGAGAGCAACACGCTTCATTCAGCGGAGCGCGCAGAAAACGAGCTTGCGTGGCATAACATTTGCTGACCTCATGCAGTTTATGGGTTATGATTTAATGTACACGCACTGTGCGCAAATCATCAGGTGCCTTACAGGTCTGCTTTGCGGTGCGTTTGCGTGAAGGAGATTTGCAGCGCTTTTGTACGTTATTTTGAAAGGCCACAATTTTGGCAACGCGCTTGAAGTTATCCATCTTTATTTGTGGCTTATCACCTCTGTCATGTGACCCACCCCTTCACCTCCACGTGTGAGGTTTTATTGTAAACATTTCACGTCCCTTGTCCATTATGCATTTATTACGTTCTGCATTTGGGACAGGTCAGAACAAATTGGCTAAAAATAAAGCTTGCGTATTACTCCTTGGATGTTCATGCCTTTTTTGGATATGTTTGAATTAATGGGACCTGCTGTGAGTTATCTTTAATATGAGTGTTTGTTCTGATAGGAGGACATTTTTGTGCAAGGAAAAATGGAGGACCAAAAGTTTAGTTGTTTTATACTAAAGACATTTTGGTTAAATGTGTTTTTTTTTTTGTTTGTTTTTTTTTTTTTTTTTTTTTTTTTTTAGATTTTGTGGTTGGTTCCTCTTTCTTTTTTCAGTCTTGTGAGTGATGCAGTGATAGTGTGCTGGCTTTTAGATAATGCTAAATATGGCTAAATTTAGACTCCTGGTACAGCATACACAACTGCTGCCCACGTAATAATTATTCATTGGTTAGCTTGGTTCACTTGGCTTAAAACATAGGGAACCTAAAGCAATAGCCAATAATAACATACTCGGTCAACTGACCATTGGTCTAGTTTAACTAATGGGATTCCTGCAGGAATAAGAAAAACAAGGATAAAACAAGGAAAAACAACAATCTCGTCAGTACAGTCGGTTCTTTGATTCGCCGTAGATCGCTGACATTTCACACAATATCACGAGCGATTCATTTACGATACTATTGCGTAGCTTGTCAGTGATCTACGGCTCTGTGTATTAACTGACGCTTCATTTCAAAACAGCCGATGGAGATTTACTGCTAATCAAACAACCAGCTTTACTGACGAGATTCACATGAATCCATCGAGCGATATATATATCGGCCAGCCCTAGTTTTTATATACAGTGCTTAAAGTATTGGTAATTGTGTACCTAGTTTTGAATTCAGTCTCTATTCAATCAGTTTGGAAGAAACACTTTATACTACCAACCAATAAATCACTTTATTTGCCATTCATTTATAAATAAATGTATTCTCTTTAGTGTATATATGCACCTGGAAATGAAAAGGCAAAAAGCATGGAGTTTTTGTTTAACAAAAAATAAACGCTTTTCTTCCCCCTGACTTGTCAAAGCAGCCACCTTTTGAAAATAACAGCTAAAAGTACCTGTTGAATCCGTTATACAACGGAATATTTGGAGTACAATCAAACATTTGGAGTTTATAAATATTTGGTGTTTATGCCTGATCCGTGTATATCAGTACAATAGCAGCCAGTAATCTGTAATCTGCATAGAAGCCAGTTTCACCAAAATCTCTGTTCACTTTTGTGCGTGCGTGCGCGTGTGTGTGTGTGTGTGTTGTTGATAGAGGTTTATTATTTAGGGTGGCATATAGATCACCCTGGCTTCCCTTAGACACGCTTCCAGTCAGATGATCTAAATGATCTCAACACCACTGTGTTATTAGCAGTGTAGCGTGCCTCTTTCAAAGAGACAACTGCTAGAGCTATTATTCAGAATTACTACATAGTATGGCATGAAGCATTTCAGTGTTAGTGCTATAGTCACCTTATCTGCCTTAGTAACTACTTGCATTTGATTGTTTTCTTATGTTTGTTGGCAATACAAAAATATGACAAGAATTTTGGCAAAACCGAATACAACAGTGGTGTTTAGTGGAGTTTTGCTTGGCATGCTTACATGCTTCAGTTGACTTTTCACTGACATTTGCCTTTCTGAAGCTTTGCCCCAGTCATTACTACTCACTTGACCTAGGAACAGTTGCCATCAAAATTTGGGACACTGATGGGCATTAAAACATTAAACTTAAAAGAAGCTAATGCCCTACATGCCTTTTCATAAAGAGTTTCACAACAGGCAGGAGCCTATCATTCTTTCAAGTGACTTCTTTCAAGTGTCATCTTGAGCAGAATTGGCTGTGTCCCTGCGGCAAATAACCACGAAAGAGCCCAGTTCTTCTGGTTTTGAAATCAACCAAATCATTTGTTGTCTTTTGTCTGCTGAAATTCATACTTGTTTGACAAATGGCATTGATAATGACGACTTGCAGAGCTTGTTTGCAAAGGAATAGTTTTAAAAAATAAATAAATAAATCCCTTATCTTACCCTTATCTTTAAAAATGCAATGCTTAAAATAACTAATACAATTGTAAAAGTACTACTCGAAGTATGATTTAAACAGTTTAATCCAAGGCGTCTAAAGAGAAACAGTCACTTTATATAATGAACAGATTTTTTATTTATTAATTTTAATGAAAAAAACCCATTCAAACCATACTTGCTTGATGCACAAGAACACTCACAGGTTCTTGCAGTAACTCATTGCTTGACATGGGAAAACAATCCAATCATATGCTCTATCTATGTGTTGATCAATGTTTATGCCTATATGTAATTAAATCTGTTCATTTTGTCTCTATAAGACTTTCAAACTTTTGTTCAAAAGATTTTTGTTATGTAACTAGAATCAGAAGATTAATCTAAAGTAGTCTGCAGTTGAGTGTAATGCCTAATTTTTCCACCTTTTGGAAGTCTGTGAGGATGTATTTGGCCGTGGAATCCTTGATTCAGAGGGACGTGTGACAACCAGGCTGTCAGCTGCTGTGGAACAGGAATCCCTCAGTGGAAGACAAGGACTCAGAGGATGCGCTCCTGTTTTTGTCCGTTTCCTCTTCAGAGCAGCCAGTCTTTGTCACACAACCTTTTGACTTGTCCTCGTATCCTCCCCTCTCCCCAGAGGAGATGTGATCCTTGTTCATCTATGTCCATAGGAAACAAATAGAGGGTTTTGTATTCCACAGCCAATGGACGTCTTCACAATAGCGGGGATGCACACATCAGTTTCTGCAGGATTTGTTTTTGCAAAATGTGTTGAAATTAAAAAAAATTATTTCCACATATCAGGACACTGTAGGCAAAAAACTGTACGTTGAAAAGCCAATCAAATATACTGTTTAGTCTTCGTTCTCTGCATGTCACGTTTTACGTTTTATAAATGTGTGCGAGATGTTCTCAACTCTTGCCAAGGATGGAGTTTGGCAACAGTCTCCCAGTAATCGCAATGCATTGTCTGCCAAACATCGTCATAATATTTCATTAAAACGGAATTAAAGTGGATATGAGATCATGGAAAAGGAAGGTTTACTTTTTCAGGAGAAGAAATGAAAATCAGAAATGAGCTTCATGTGTTGAGCAGATGATACTTTGCCTAGAGAACACTGAGTTTTATTGTTTGTGTTTATGCAACATCATCACAGGCCATAGTCAGGAAGTCATTGTGTTTAATTTTATGCTATTAAAAAAACACTGTGTCATTCAGTTTACCGTTCATTTTCTTTTAAATTTATTTCTTTTTTTTAGTCATCACTTAAGCTAAATGTTTTGTTGAATGACTTATGGTTATATGCACAGACTTTGGAAAATTCATAATACTTTCCTTCATCTTCAAAACACAAATGAAGATATTTTTAATGAAACTTGCGATTTCCGTGAATAAAAACCGAAATTAAATGAGTTCATCATAAAAAGTGGTCCTGTCTCGGGTTTCACTGAGTAATTTCATTTGTGTTTGAGTGTCATGTAACATTTTAAAATTGGTGGTTGGTTTGCGAAGCCAAGAAAAGTTTATTTTGAGGTATGCACGTAGACATGTTTCTGCCCTGGAACGGCTGCAGTGGTATTCCACAGGAATGATCGTATCTTTAATGCATTCGGTGCTAAGACTGAGCCCAGAGGGTTGAGGATGATGTCATGTTCTGACAAAAAATATTGTGCTTAATAAACTTGGAGAAGTTTAAGCCAAAAGGGGCCTTAGGAGAGGAAAAGAAAGAAGGCATGAGCAAGGGAGAGAGGGAAAGAAGAGAGGTCTGGAAAAGATCAGTGAGAGGAACAGGAAAGATTGGACAAAGAGATGGCCGTGTAAACACAGTCCTGCTCGTAATTTAGTTTGATGGTTAACTGTGCCCTCAGTGTCACGGCTGTAATATGAAGAAGACATACATTTTAAATGCAGGACATTTTGTTGTGTGTTGTAAATAATAAAAAAAAAAAACTTCAACAAATTGGACTGTTTTGAACTTATAGTGGGTTGCTTGACCTCAGAATAAATTTGAAAATGAAATATGTCTGCCATATGTCATTTTTTTTCATTTTCTGAGGTATCAGTGATGCATAAATTGCTGCTATAAAATGATTTAAATTGGGAATTTTGGGGACCTTTTAAAACAGCCTTGAATATCTGGCTTAAAATTCTGCAGTGTGAACATAGACTTCAGATTGAGTAAAAGCTACCCAACTCCGTCCTATTATTTAGTTATGCATAATAAGAGTTAATATAATTGCTCTTTAACTTGTGCCTCAAGTATTAGGCATTTCATGTATTTAAAGAGTGGTTGTTATCAGCCTGAGCATGTTTCCTAATTCTCTCTTGTTATAAAATATATATATAAATAAATATATATGCAGAATTAATTCTACTTTGTTAATTCTTAATGATTGGGGATTAGCTACTTAGTGTATATACTGTCTACACAAACCCATATTGTTTGAATATCATTTAGAACCATTGTCCAGAAACCGTGAATTGTTTTAAAAGAAAGAACACTATTTGAGTGACATTTTGTGACTGTGTGAACCTGAAGAACAAGTCATGTGCCTTGCCTTTATTAGTTCAGAATGGACTTGACCTGAACCTTCCCATAAACCCATCACTATTACCACAAAGCCATCTCCATCTGTTCTTTTTTACCATCATACCCCACATCCCATTGCATATTTTGGTTACATAAGGCCTTCCCCTTTTAAGACTTTGCCGTTCTTTTAACTTGTACTCACAATTTAGTCTTTTAAAGGTCTGAGTTGCTTTGTGTCCTTTTTTGTCGAAAGAGAGAGAAAAACGAAACTCAATTATTATAGTAATAAATGACTCTGTCTGTAAAAACTGCAGAGATGGGCCTCTTGACCATTTCCAGGATTTCTTTCGGCATGCCTTAAAAGGACTTGGTTGAGAGCACTGGGGAATGTCTGTGTGGAACACTGAGATTGCACTGGTATTTATTCAGTCACATTATGAATATTAATATATTATCTTATTGGAGTTTCATTCTCACGGCCAACTGGCCACTCTTATCTGTTTTTTCAGGTGTTAATGATGTACATCTGATTTACTTTAAAAAGCCAAAGCAAGACTACTGTGACATATTCATTAATTTATTTATTAAGACATTCAATAACCGTGCGTTTGCTATTCATTTGCTAAATTCACAGATTTTGTACCATTATGTAGTTTTTGATGTTCACATCACCGGGGCGGATTGGAACAAAATTTCAGGCCTGGAAATCTCACACTCATCCAGGCCATCCCATACACCCACTACACTTTTTGAAACCACGGACAACAATTTTTTTTTGTGTTTGACCATCAACATCATTATATACAAGTTTAAATCCCTAAGCAGGGGCCAAGCAAAATAATTAAAGGTTAAAATTGTCATTCTCCTTGACATCTCAAGGAAAAGAAAAGGCTTTATTGAAAAATCTTAACATCGGACATGTTTTTGCATTATCATGGGTCATGTTTTGTCCTCCAGGAAAATTAATCATGGCGTTATTAGGCCTATGGTAAAAGTATATTAACCAAGCTTTTTTGTTGAACTGATTACCGTTTGCATAACCAGAGTTTTACTACAAGTACCAACTGTAACTTAGGTTATATAGAGTTAATTTGTGGCTATGATAGGCTATAGTAACCATGTTTTTTTTTGTCTGCCTTGTCTGGCTCCCTCTAAACCTGTAAATGTATGTGAGCATTTGTCTGCTAAATTCCTACTATTTACAATAGGAATTATGTCTTTTTGGTAATTTTTAAGTGATTGATGTAAATTGAGTGCTACTGCTAATATTTGCTAGAAGTTTGATGCTATATATATATTTATATTTGAATACAGTCTAGTATTCTAAAAACACTCTTCTAAAAAACACAGTCTACCTCTTCTTTAGAACCAGAACAGCCAGGCTGCATAGTGACCTAATCTCCATAAATACAGTACTGATTACTAATTATATGAACATGCTGAGGGCTAGCTGGTTTATAGGTACCCTGAGCCTTGATTCTCTGTGACCCCCCGAGCTAAAGCACACGTGTGTCTAATCAGGACGTCATTGTGAGTGACATCACTTTCCCAAATGAAGTTTCTGTTTTATATTCAGTATGTGAGTCAGTGGGGAATTTCTGAGTAAATTCAAACCATACTGCTCAGAAAATCTTAATCCAAAAAAGGAAACCTTCTAGATTGTGTTGAAATGTGAAATGGTGTGATTTCAGCCTGAAAATAAATTGGTTAGTTATTCGTTTCCCAGCGTCTTCACTAGGTCCGTTCCCATGTAAGGGGCTCTGTGTTAATTGAAATGACTGAATTACTAAAATTCTTTTTCCCAGGCACTAAAGGCCAGTGTTTCCCCTAGCATTATCTTAGGGGGGCCTGCGCCCTCTGAAAGTTACCTTTCCTATAGAATAGGCCTATAGCTTGTTCTTTTATTAAACAAACTAAATAGCCTTATCTTATTTACTCAACGGCATGGAATTTCTCTGTCTCTGAGTTATATGGTCGTGCTCCCCGTCATGGTGCACGGCGGAGTATCGCCCCGATGTGCACGCAAACACACATGTGCACACAAGTGAGCACTTGCCTGCTCCTATATGTAAACACTAAGCTGCACGACTATTCAGTGGGAATTCGGTGCGTCTGTGACTCTGTGTTAATGAATAGTGCAGACACATGGTTTTGTTTAGTACTAGTACTGAAGCACGCCTGACTCTTGTGGTGATATTAACATCTGTCCTCTCACTAAATGAGGACAAAAGGGCTCTTCTGAGAGTCACTTCACAAGCATTTGACCGTTTCATTTGAGTAAAACTGTCCTCATATCAAAATAAAAGTCTTTGTGGCAGAAAAGCCTACATTACTGTTCAAAAAAAGGCTACTACTAAAGTTAAAACTTAATTTTTAAGGGATAATCACGCAATGTTTATTCAGTGTTTCTTTATTGTAATATTAAAAACCACTTATTTTCCAAAGAAAAAAAAAATCAAATTTTAACTTTCAATTATTATTATTTTTTTTTTTATACAAAATCAGAAAACCTCGGGGAAACACTGAAGGCCCAAAGGTATTTCAGAGATACTGCCCATGCCGTTACTGTAAATAGCTTGAGATAATAAGCATTTGCTAAATGACAAGTTAGCAAGTGTTTTCTAAGCACGCATTACTCATTGGTTCACAGTGCGTCTGAATGATTGCAGTGATTAAGACTCAGGCTGGGTGTGTTTCTTCAGTCCAAAGGCAGCTTGGCTACTTAAGTTTGAGCGTCTTTATTTCTTTGGCGCTGTCTTTTGGTCATCCTTTAAATTCTTCAGAGAAAGGGTTTCAGAAGAGTTGTAATTCATCAGTGTCCTCACATTGACTGTGCAGATTTTAAAAACGTGGTTTCCTGTGATAAGCAATAGGAGGGGCATTTTCCTGCTTTTTTCTTTCTTGTTTCCTGGGCTCAGTGACGTAAAGATGAACCAAGATAAACCGCAAAATCAAAAACACATTCAGTAATGTGGATCTGTCATCGTAGGATTAGCTAATATTTCTTTGTTTTTACTCTCTTTGCACAACTGATGTTTCATGTTGAATTCTTGATAAATCCACACATTGCTATAGGTTACTCATCACATGCTGTGTGCAACCATGCAAGGCAGATCAAACGGTACACAAATTACAAAGGAGTGAGAGATGTGTCTTGTAAAGATGTGTAGTCAGACAATGAGTATTACCTGAGATGTGGTCTGTGTGTGTGTTCTGTTTTGGCTGCAGCAAGTCCAACTTTGAGTACAGAAAGAAGGCTTTATTTCCTTAAAAGCAGTTGTTTGAGAAACACTGGTGATGTCTTATGAAATGGGCAGTTTTGGTGGTTAGAAATGTGTGTGTGTGTGTGTGTGTGTGTATGTGACATGGTTGTAGAGCAGCATGAACATTCTGGTGTACAGTAAGACTATAAAAATAAGTTAAATTATGACCGTTATCTTTTTTAGATTAATTATTCCTTGGGAGATTGTCTTTGGTTTTAAAGTCACTGGTGAAGCAAGCCTTGTATTTTTGTTTATCAGCAAAGTGTGTCTTTACTCTGTTCGAAACACAATGTCACTTTAAGTACAGGCGTCTGTGTTTGAAACTAAAATACGAGTCTTTGGCAGTGCCTCTGTTTTGACAATAAGGCACCAAACCCGTATTTAACATCTCCATAATATATAGGTCGACATGACAGAGATGTCAGTTTCCTGGAACGAGTGGTTTTTTGCGAATATTAAGTTATTTGTGATCAAAGCTAGGGTGTATGTTTGTTACAAAAAAAGTAATGCAGTCACATTTGACAAAATATTTAGCTTGGGTCAGCACCAGGGTTTGGCTGTACTGAGAGTCTGACCTTAGAATCGATGTTTCCAGGGCGTGTTGTTTTTGGTTTGTGTTTTCTGAATGCTTCACTGTTGAAGGAATTCCCTCGGATCGACCAGGGAATTTTTAGGTATTGTCAGTGGGCTGATCCTCCACGTGTGCATGCTGTCAGCACGCCTTCTTGATTTTCCCATAACACTAACAGATGCCCTTTCTGATTGTACATCCTAAGTTCAGCCACATTCCCTTCAAACTTTTAAAGTAAATCAATGCTTCAAGCATTCCCCTTGATTGAGCAGCAGACCTCAGCGCCATGAGTCAGGACTCTGTCCTGTTTCTGCCTGCACTCTACTGCTGGGTCAGCGTTGTTTAGAATCCAGAGCATATGGGATAGACCACTTCTCAAATTTCCGTTGAGCCACAATCTGCTCTGCTTACATTCTTCTTGGCGCATTTAGTTTTGGATTTCACCATGTATTGCATGTTGCAGCATGTGGCAACTTCTACAGCCATGTCTTCATGTTTACAGAGTGATGCCTAATTCGCACACATGCGGAAGAAAGGAAAGAATACAGTTTCCCGTCACTTCTATTTTGAGTCTTGCTGAAGGAACAGAAGCTCAACAAACAATGCGTTGATTTAATTCAGTGCCCACTGGCTGCCATTTGCCCTTCCTAACGCCCACTAGATTTAGCTGTTTAGCCTCTTCTGTGCACAGCAAATCTGATATCCGAGACATTGTAGGACAGATGTTATTTTTACAGATGGGTGGATGGCTGCTGTGTAAAAATCTATCCATCCGTCCATACATTTATCAGATCACAATTAAGATCTAGTCCCCAAAGTTTTCTATAGCAAGTAAAGTTTTGTTGTTGCTGTTGTCGTTTTTCAGTTTATACATGAAAATACCATGATATTTTTACATAAACTTTCCACACAGTTGGCATCAATGAGATGCTTCTTTAAAAAAAAAAGATTTTTAGTCTAAATATTTGAGACTTAGTCCTGCCCTGCCCTGCCCTAGAGCACGGTGTTTATCTTTCACATTTATCTCTTGTCATTTTCAGTCTCTGTCCGGGAGTCATGTAGTCAGCAGGTCCACTCTGCCAGACTCACATTATTCAGCTTTGTTGTGTAGTAATCCACATTCACTCCAACCTGCACAGATGAGTTGACCAGGCGGTTTTTGTTTGGACTGGGCAAGAGGTTGAAGTAAGCAGCTTAATGGGTAGCTTTGTGTTACATAAATCAAATATAGGTCATACACAACAAGTATTAGACTAAACCACACATCTTGATTATTCCTTTTGCATAAACCAAAACATTTTTGATCATTCTGTCAGTATTAATAGCATTTTTATTCAGGTCTTTTTTATTCTCGCCTGAATGATAGAATGGAATCAGTTGGAATGACTTTACAACTGGATTACAAGGATAAAAGATTGTAAATCTATGACAAATATGGAAATCAAATTCAGAAAGCGACATAGTAAGCAGGAGAAGATGTGATAGGTCATTTGGTGCCAGCTCATTTCACACAGACGGGCCCAGCTGTCGATGTTGACGACACTGCAGTGCTGGATACCACTCATCGTGTACGTCCTAAAATATCCCAGCACTCTATCCCACGGACCCCAGTGAGAGTTCACTTATATCGGGATGTTCCTTTGGGAATCCACAGACTAAAATCTGCTCCCTCTGATTATAAAATCCACTCCTAACCTCATGTTTCAGGCAAAGTCTCACCTCTTTTTTTACATTGGGTTTTCCAGATTGAGGGGAAATTCTTGATATCTACTAGCAACACCTGCTCCTTCAGGATGTTCTTGGAAACATAAGAGTCCTACAGGATGTTTGCAAAGCAGAGCCTCGTTATGGCCAACTCCTATCTATGAATTGTGGTGTTATTGTTAAGCTTTTTCGTCGGGAATGCTTTTCTGTGCTCCTGAATAGAGGGCAATGTCATCCAAATATTTCCAGTACGATACAATAAAAAGACTGTTTGTTTTCAGTGTTTAAGGTCATGTCACAGCTTGGTTTACATACATATACCATTCAGAAGTTTAGGGCTGTCAACGCAACAATCCAATCCAACACACACACAGACACACACACATATATATGTGTGTACATAAGCAAAGGATTTATATAGAATGTTTTTTTTACTTTTGTGCGTTGTACTCTTGCTGTGTTTTTTGATCACTATGTCTTTGCTGAATAAAATTATTAATTTAATTAATAAATTAATCAAACTGGCCCCAACACCTTTGAACAGCAGGTAGACTGTGGCACACCCTTCTTAATAAAAATCATGGAAACACAAATAAACCTATTCCTCATTTGCCTTAGGATTTAAAAGTTTTAACTCTCTCTCTGATTTTCAGAGCTTTCATTGGCCCAGAAGAAGTTTGCTCAGTGCTTGGGAGAGTTCAAATTTGAGTACATCGGAGATGCCAAAACTGACGATGAGAAATGCATTGGTGAGTTTTGTTGTTGTTGTTGTTGTTGTTGTTGTTGTTGTTGCTGCGTACTTTCATTTCCATTCATGCACACATTTGCCTTTTATTTTAATACTTGGCTGCTAGTGCAATGTGAGTGAGATTTGCGCATACAAACTGTTTGTGATTCATCCGTTTGTTTCAGATGGGTGGTTCACATGCTGAGAAATATGTAAATAGTCATGCATAGATGAACTTTGTTCATTGTCTCCATGTGTGCCATTTCAGATGAATCATTGCAAGAATTCTCCTCCTTTCTTAGAAACTTGGAAGACCAAAGAGATCTGATGGTGAGCATAGCAAGCTGAGACTTGCTTAAAAAAACACATTCTGATGCATTATACATTTTAATGACCATGACTGCAAAAAATAAAAATCGAATATGTATGAGTAGTTGACGTATCAATGTGCCCTATGGTGTGACAGAAAAACTCTAACATTGAAGATAAACCTCTCTGTTTTTTGTAACTCTAAGAAGATCATTTTTTTTCTCATGCTATTTGTACGTTTTTCAACACATATCTATAAAGTGACATCAGCGGTCTGTTCATCCCTACATTCTTCAGCACTGTTTGAGTCACAGCCACAGGAAGTGAGTTACATTGCCATCAGTTATTTGTGTCCTCTGTCTCACTGACACTTGATTACACAAGACGGCTGCTTATGTTGAGTCACGTCACCTTAAATGAGTTGTTTAGAAACTGTACTTTCAAACCATCTGATTAAAAAATGAAATCGCACTCGATTTAAGTCCTTTCGTATTTTAAAGGCTAATAGGCATTTT
Organism: Puntigrus tetrazona; assembly: GCF_018831695.1. Lineage (NCBI taxonomy): Eukaryota > Metazoa > Chordata > Actinopteri > Cypriniformes > Cyprinidae > Puntigrus > Puntigrus tetrazona. The sequence continues at coordinate 18,114,345 of NC_056699.1, forward strand.
ATATGTAATATAGCAGATTGCTTTTAGGGTGTAAAAATGTGTACACAAGTTTATTTATTTTTTTATTTTTTTATTTTTTTTAAATGAAAAAAATGTTTTGCTGTAACAGATCCCTTAACCTGAACCTTTTGCATTCTTAAGGTATAAGAGGAGCGTTTAGTCTAATGCATAGTTAGCCATCAAGATAGGATGGGCTCGTGTTGCATGTAGGTCATGTTAGTATTTATTTAGTATGCAGCATTAGAGAGCCAAAGGGCCTGCCCATGACTCAAAGTTCAACAGCTGACAGTTGTTTTGAGCTCTGATTTGAGCCCCACCCATTCATAACACAGCAGCAGGCCAATGATGTTGTAGCCCATGGGCAGTCAGCTCACTGAAGGCATGTGTGGAAGAGGTGGAGCCCGCAGGCCCTGACAGGGTCTGAACGACCAGTGGTGCTCATGCAGAGTACTTACACTCATGCAGCGGTGTTCTTTTGTTGATTCATTACCTCATTTATAAAGAGATGTTTTTGTTACGTAATAATAAACATTGTGGAAACCTTATTAAAACATTAGCTTTAGAAAATGATTGCTTTCTTTTTAATTCTCAAAGAATCGAGATACTTGTTTATATACTTCAAAAGTACAATCATTTCCTTCTAAAACAGCCTAAAAGAGTCGTGTATATATATATACTGTTGTACGTAGCCCTTGCAAGGATTTCAGTGCGTTTGCATTTGCTCACACAATCTTTGCATATCTTTTAAGAAACTTGGCCTTCGCTCACAAAACCATTGCAATCTCTCAACAATGTTTTGCTAAACCAAGAAAACTTTTGTAGGCAAACACAAAATGGTTTTGTAAGTTTACAAATGCAAACGATTTGCAAGAATTGAATGACTATTTTGCCTCGGGTGATAAAATGATGACGTTGATGATGTACTTTTAAACCCACAATGCTTTTCACAGATGAGAAACATCACAGAGACACTGATGAAGCCTTTAGAAAAGTTTCGGAAAGAGCATCTCGGCTCAGCAAAGGTAAAAAAATAGCTCTTCATGTCATCTCTCCCATTTAGGATATTTGTATTTAACAGATGGGAAACTGTACATTTATTAAAAACAAACTTGCTTCTCATTCCGTTAATTAAATATAGTAAGTTCCTCTATTTTATATGTTCTCATGCTATCTTCAGGCAGAGAGAAAGAGGTACGAGAAGGAAACAGAGAAGTACTACAGCTCACTAGAGAAACTTTTGAACATGTCAGCAAAGAAGAAAGAGCCACAGTTACAGGAGGTACTTCACGTTTCATTCTTCCCAAACACAAGATGGATGTGTAATGCAAACCATTTTCAGAAATAGTCATTTCCTTCTGTATGTCAGAAAAAAAAGGTCAATGGTTTACTGTGTTCTTTACAATACTGTTTATTGCACTTATTTAGTGTTGGAACTTTGCTTTTGTTAGTTAAATAAAGTGTGTTTTTATTTCTACCGTATTTATAAAGGAGCATATTTCCCCCAAGTCCTCTCTAAGCCTGAGAAAGTGAATGAGCGCAGTGTATTTTCCTGCTTAAATCTTGATGTGGGGGGAACTTAACCGTTTTTGGTATGCCTATATGCTGTATACACTTAGCATAAAAAGCACTAGAGTCTGTTGATATTTTTATGGTGAGCCATTATGTTACTGCGGACCATATGACGTGTGTGTTTGGGTCAAGGGCAGTGGTTTAAGCATTGGTCTATTTTGAGTCAGACCGGTGCGTGTGAGTCGTAGAAATGTTGAAGAACACCAGGGACGTCTCTAGTTTTATAGTTGATTAGACACTTAAGTTATTATGGTCCATGTTCATCTGGCAGTTTACAAAAAAAATAAATCTGACGATTATATCTCCAGCAAGTACTGTTATATTACCAACTAACTAATGTTACAAACATCATTTGGGTTACCCTGCTGGCATCCATTAGTCTTGTTTGCAACAAACTGTGCTTATCAAGATGTCAGCTGCATACATTTTGAGATATTTCTGTGTTTCATAGCCATAGAATGCTCAACAGCTTGTAAAGCTTTGAGATTGTATGATCAGCAGAGAATGTTGCTAAGAGATCTCAGTGTGATATTTGAACACCTAAAAACTATATTACAGTAGGTACAAACTAGAGTTGTGACCTCACCGGTTAATCGATGCATGACAACACCGGTAAAACCAGTGTCACGTGGAGTGTCTCTTTCCTTCACTTTCCTTTGCTTTTAAATTGCTGAGGTTAAAATAAGAACTGTGCGCATTTTAATTGTACGTTTACATTAGCGGCAGTTCAACATCAATTGCTTGAATTCAATTCAAGAAACAACTAAATTAGGGATGCACCGAAATTTTGGTCGCCGGAAATGGCAAATATACTCTATAATATGTAGCACTCTCGCCGTGTCCATCTGCTCGAATAACAAAGCACAAAAAGCAGAGTCCGCACAAGTAAACGCTGACAGGAATTTTATTATACTTGTTCCTGTTTGCAATAGCGCTACTGTGCTGTAACATGCTGTATCGCAGCTGATTCTACCTTTTCATTGCTTACTGTTACATGGAAATTAATAAAAATGAGCGAACAATACATTTCTAATATTTATCCGTCTTAATGTTAATGATAATACAATTGTTCATGTTCATTCAGAGTGCATTAACTAACAAGCACAACTGTTGATTTTAATACTGCATTAGTAAATGTTGCAATTAACATTAACCAATATTAATAAATGTGTTAATAAAGTATTGTTCATTATTAGTTCATGCTATCTATAGTGGTTAACTAATGAACCCTATTGTATTGTGTTATCATTATTAATCTACCCTAAATTCTGTCCAGTGTGAAAAAAATATTTATTTATTTTTATTCAGTATCATTAAAATTGTGTAAAATTATTAAATAGTAATTTCGTAAGATTTTTTTTTAGAATTTTCATTTTGGTGCATCTCTAAATAAAATACAACACAGAGCATAGAAGTTTTATTAACCAAATGAATAATATTAAACCATGGTATATGCTTAATATAAAATAACATATAACTTACACAAAGTTTAAATAAGTATACAAATATTTTAACAAGTGCGTTTGCATTTCTTCCATCATCGTCTTGTCTTTTTCGCCTCACTCTTCAGCTCGACTGACTCTCCTCACGTGATAAATGAAATCTGACTGTCATTCGTTCGATGCAGTGCATTGATCAGCCATGTTCAGTTTTAATTGTCTGTTCACTCACCTAAATTCTAAAAGAAAAAAATCTAAACGACAGTGTTATGGTTGGCAAATGACTTAGTGTTAGCAGTGATACCAGTGCTAAGCTGCTACATCAGTTATCACAGCACGCCTAGTACAAACCTTAAATTAATTACATCATCCAAGTTGTTTCTTGGTTTTCAGAATAAGGCTCTCTGTGTTATAAAGGCAGGCAACACACGATCAGGTAAAAGCAGGAAAAATACAGGCAGTTTTTTGAAAAACCCATTTCACAACCCAGTCACTTAATTTTTATGTGATGACACTCTCTCCCTGTTGGACTTTTTCAAGTCCAGTGTTACAGTGCTTTTTTTGTATTTTTACATGCTGTCTGTCTTTCAGGCAGACATGTCGGTGGAAGTGATGAGGCAGCACTTTCAGGAGTCGTCTCTGGAGTATGTTTGCAAGCTGCAGGAGATACAGGAGAGGAAGAAATTTGAGTGTGTCGAACCTGTGAGCGCATGACCTTTTGTCCAGATTGTCATTCAACTTGATTCATTTCAACATTGTTTACTATCTTGTTTGCCCGTTCACAGCATCTGATATGCTGTCACTTCTCAGAAAAAAGGGAAACACATTTACAGAAATTCACTCCTAGCAATGCAGCATCCATAGAATAAATGTTACAAATATACATTACGTTAAATAATCTCTTTGGCATGTTATAGGCAATATGATGCAAAACTGATGTAAAAAAATAATAATTTATTTACTTGCTAAATGACAACTGAGCTTGAACTTGAACACGGACATGTCATTCTAATATGCTAATTTTCTGCTCAAGAAACGTTTCTTATCATTATTAATGTTGGAAACGTATGTGATGCTTTGTATTTTTTTTTTGTAAACCATAATTTTTTTTTTATTATTTGATAAATATAAACAACTGAAGTAGAAACTTTGGTAACACTTTAAGTCTCTTATAGTTTTTATATATGCAGCTATAATACTAGTTTTTTGTTCCAACTTTTAAAAAGTATAATGCCTTGAAACACATTTTAAATTGATTTACAATAATTTATGGAAATATATAATGCGTTGCAGTGAATATATTCATCAAATTATTAAATGAAGTAGTATATTTATTGAAAACTATAGGTGCAGTTTGTGCAGTTACCACATACAAAAGTCTCATATAAATATAGGTGTGTCCAAGCCATTTACAAGTGGAGCAAGAATTCTTACTAATTGACTCCCTTTGTGCACACAAAATTTCATAGATAGCATAAGCAAATTAGTATCCTTTATATGGAATCTTAAGCAAATATTTACCTGATATTTTCATTCACTTTTCAGTTTATGTACACCTCTATGACTTTCTTTCGAGAAACCGTCTTTTGCTTTGAATTGGATATAGCATAGGGGCATTTAGACATTATTACCTCTGATTATAAAAATTTGAATGTCCATCTAATATATTATTAGAATATACTAATAAAGTATTACTTTACATTTTTTTATTTCTCTGAATCTCTTCTTCTCCCTCTGTTTCTCGTACAGATGCTGGCATTCTTTCAGACTGTATTTACTTTCTATCATCAGGGATACGAGTTAGCCAAAGACTTTTACCATTATAAGAAAGCCCTTCAAATCAATATTCAAAATGTAAGTATAAATCTAATAACATTTTTTTACTTTAATGCAAAACTTAATCCTATTTTTAAATGATTCTTAATATATATAAAATTTTGTTTCAGTATTTTTTTTTTTACATACATCTAACAACTATCAAATCTTTTACGGGGTGAGAATGACATTCTTGGTCATTTTATCTCAAATAAAAGCTCTTAATGAGCACTTTCTACAGGCACAAAATTTAGCACACAAAATCAGATCAAACTATGATAAAGTGTTTGTTTTGGCTCCCCTGGTGAAATGTCACTTACGCCTTTCGATTTGTTTACCAAATACCTGAAACAGATGTAGACACATTTTCATATGTGATTTTCCCAGATTTATCAGCCACCTTCTGGTTAAACCTATTAGCTTGCAGAGTGACATAGAAAGAGAGTTGCTGAGACAGGATACAGCAGCTTTTTGAGAGGACCAAGGCTTCCAAAGGAAACTTAAAGGCCTTTGTTTGCATTGACCTTCCATTGTTCAACATCTAAGTCGGAAGTATGAGAGCCGACTTCCCTCCCCTGTTCTATTTGATTGGACCACATCAATTTCCCCATTGGTGTTTTCTTTTTAATCAGTTGTGATGGTCGGGGTCAGAGTTCTGAGGACGTATAGCCTGAATTATGGGGGTCTTATATTAGCAAGGAGATGAGCTCTTTAGAATGCACTGGGAAGCTGCTTAATTACAGTTTCCAGGCCTTGTCTTGTTTTATGTTTGTGACTCTGCTTTCAGACAAGGAATCGTTTTGAGGGCACACGCTCTGAGGTGTACGAATTAATGAAGAAAATCAAAGAATCGCCACAGGAATACAGACAGACCAGCCCCATCAGCAGTGAGGGCTATCTTTACGTACAGGAGAAACGTACGCAATATCAATTTTATGATGTAACACTGAAAGCCCTATTATTTTTCTGTCTTGACTGTCTTGTCATGTGTCCTAATAGTTATCGCTGTTTCCACAGGACCACCTCCTTTCGGTTCCAGCTGGGTGAAACGCTATTGCACGTTTGTCAAAGAACAGAAAATTCTACACATGAAGACATTTGACCAGAGATCAGGCGGGAAGCTTGTAAATGATCATCACATTTGACACATTAGTCATGATAATGGCACGGTTCATAAAATATAAATGTGCAGCTGATCTGCTGTTCACAGGATGTTCTGTATCCATTCAGGGTGAGACAGAGTCTGTTACAATCAAGTCTTGTGTCCGCAAAACCACAGACACTCTTGACAGGAGGTTCTGCCTAGACATAGAGATCACCGATCGGTATGTTGGACATGCACCCCCAGCTGTTATGGTGACTGTGAATGAATGTAATTTCAGATTCACAAGAAGTCAGGTCGTTTTCCTAACTTGGCGTTCCCAGTCGAAAATGACGGGCCTTTCAAGAATTTAGTGTGAAACACTTATGCTATATTATTACCAAATCTTGAATGTAATCTTTTTGTCTGAGATGCATTCGCTCAGATCTGTGAGGCCTACATTCAGTCATCCAAAAGGAAACACAAAACCTGTGCTAACAGAAAGAATCAAGTTGTTTTAAAAAAATAAATAAATAAACAGTATTTGGTAATAATAAAGAAAGGTTTATGAGCTTCTTTTAACCCCATCATTTTTCCCCACCGTTGACTGGAAACATAATGCAGAGTGGGGAACTAATCACCAAGAACAATAATTAACAATAACTAATGTTTTGTGAAAATCCTCTCCAGTCCAAATGGTTGGAACACTACATGCGTGTTGGAAAAAAAAAAGTCACATTTGAGTTACTTTTAAAACTACTGGGTTTAACATGAGAGAGTGAGACAAATGAGATCCATTGGTGCTGAATCTCATACGTCAGAAGGTAAAGGAAAGTCATAATATTTTGATCGTCCAGGAAACACTAAGGACCCTCATTAATCAAAGCAAAAGCTGACCTGGGCAGAGAGTTATGGTCTTGAGGCTGCTTATGGAATCTTTTCAATGGCACATTAGAATGTTTCCAAATTAGGAGATGAATCAATCCCAATGTTAATATAAATTTGACTTCCAAAATGTAATGTATTTCCAAGTGAAAATGAGAAAATATAGGCTGGGATGTGATTTTTAACTATTTAAAATTGGTTAAACGGTTAATAAGCACCTTAGAGGTACATTATTCATGTGTACATTTACTCCTGTTAGATACTCTGTTATACTCTTTATTAAGTCGTACATTTCAAATCATGTGCCCACAAAATAACTCTCTCTACTGCAGACGAATAGAAAAGATGCTTCACTGTCGTTATATATTTATAAAACCATTATGTAGATCGTCAAACACAAATCATTCACAGTAAGACCAGCAATCTACAATAAAGAAGTAAATGAGTAGAGTTTTATATTGTGTGCTGTCTTGTCTGTTTGTTTCTTCTAGACCGATCACACTGTTGACGGTCCAGGCACTATCAGAAGACGACCACAGATTCTGGATGCATGCAATGGGAGGAAAGGAGCCGGTGCGTCAGTCCTTCACTTCAGCTTCCAACCGCTCAATGAGAACAATTCTTTGATGCTCAGTTGACAAAACCTGAAAAAAACTTTTCTGAAAGATAGCTTTTATTACATTTTAGGGTTATACTACTGTATATGTACTACTTTTCAAAAGACTTTTATTTCAGATAAATTCCATTCTTTTTAACTTTTTATTTATTAAACATTCCAACTATTATTATTATTGTATTTATTTCTCTTACTAGGCACCAAAGCATCTTTATAGAGTGATTTCTGAAGGATAATGTGACACTAAAGATTGAATTAATGGCTGCTGAAAATCAGTTAATTGTATTGAATTTGATTAACTGCACAGGCCTCTTAAGCTTTGACTTGAAAGGAATAAATTAGAGATAAAATATTAAAATGAAATGAAAATATATTAAAATAGAAAACGTTTACTTTAAAATTATAATAATATTTCGAAATACCTTACAGACTTCACGATCATTTATGGTCTTGTCTGATGAATGAATTCTGTTCTGTTTGGTGTAGTGTGTTTTATGCTGCTCTGGTTTGTGTTTTCTGATGTTTATCTCTCACACACAGATGCAATATCTCAACCGGACATATTCACGAGAAAGAGGAAGTGAGTGAACACAAATTAATATCAGCACTTAAAGTTTGCCTTGTAGTGGCTGTTCACCAAAAAAATTTTGTACGTGTGTCTTTATTAATGATACACACATTGTGATGATATTTATAATATTTGTGTATTTCCATAGTTGATGCCCAGTTGGATGACGTGGGAATAAGCCTTGTGAAAAATTCAATAAATGCCATTGAAACCAGAGGTACCTTTTACATGTTTTAATATACAAAATAAAAGAATTCTAAATGATTTAGGCAGGATTTCTATTGCTTGTCAGAAAGAAAAAGTTTACATAGTGTAGTAACACCTTCTAAGCACTAGAGGACAGAATGATCTAGCAGTTCTTCTCAGCCCACACCAACAACCTGTTGTGTTTTGTTCAGGATTACTCAAGAGAAGCTTAGTATGCTCGTGTTTAGTTTCCCAGATCTGCTGGGATGTAAATAGAGTTCCTAACTGTTATTACAAAACGTGTTTTTATTTCCACAGGAATTAATGATCAAGGTCTATACAGAGTTGTTGGGGTCAGTTCAAAAGTACAGAAGCTTCTCTGTTTAATGATCGGTAAGTTAAGCCTTATTTGATTGCTCTAATTTTCCCCTCAGATTTAGGTGATTTACTTTAAAGCCCTATAATTGTATCTAAAGCCAGTGTCCTGTTGAGTCTCATTGGCATTCAGACATTCATCTGGTCTGGTGTCTGTCTGTACGTCCCTTTGTCCTGTCCTTTAGGTGACACCTGACTCCATTACGGCACACAGGCAATCAGATTTCCGGACACTTTCTCTCTCTCTCTCTTTTTCTCCGTCTCTCTCACTTTTCCTTGATCCTATTTCGCTTCTTCCAAAAACCCAACACACACTGATCACCATCTCATGCTCTATTGTTATCCTGTTCCATACCCGGCTTTCTTTCTTTCTTTCGCTCTCGATTTCGCTCGCTCTACTGCAGCCGTAGCATGAGCTGGTATCTCTCTGCTCTGAATGTTAAACGTTGTGTCGAGTCGGCAGGCTGCCTGAGCCCCTGCTGCTACATGAACTCAGCCACTCTAGAGTCTAATAGCCATTAACACTCTATACGGATCCACTGTCCTCATCTGAGAACAGCCTGAGCCCTTGTAGTTGGCTCATGAACTTAAAACCTGCCAAATATCCAGCGCACAACCAAATATCCATCTCATTTTCCAAGTCAGAGCACTCAGTCACAGGCTCTGGATCACATCCAGGCGCTCTCTTTATTTAAAGTCTATACAGTTATTGCGTAAAGAATTGTAAGATCGGATTGAATGACCAATCAAAATTCCGCACTTTAATATCCAGATAAGTCAGCCGCACAGTGATATAATCATAGTGATAAATTAAAAGCTGTGTTTGTTTTCTTGACAGACTTTTTCTCACTAAAGTGACTCGGGAGGATGAGCGTGCATTATGTTGTATCGAGATGTCAGAAGAATGCAAATTGAGTGTAAAGATGAAACCACGGAGTGCTAATATATGTCTGTATCGGAGCTGTGATGTGCTCACAACTCAGGGACACAGGTTAAGGACTCAGGTAGTTGTCATGTGGAATCCGATCAGGCTTATATAACAATTTCTAATTTAAATAAAATTTCTTGTGCATCAAATCGGCATCTCAGAATCGTTTCGGAAGGATCGTGTGACACTGAAGATTAGAGTAATGGCTAATGAAAATTCAGCTTTGCTTTACAGGAATGCATTATATTTTAAAATTTTAATTATTAAATTAATTATATTTATTAAAATTTATATAAAAATTATTCAAACAGGTAACAGCTATTTTAGGTTGTAGTATTTCACTGCATTGCTGTTTTTTACTGTGTTTTTCATACAGGCTTTTGAAAGATTCATTAACAAAAACATAAAGGGGACAGACTCCAATGAGCATCAGTGTTTTGAAAGAAAGGATAACAGTGAAAGATGAAATGTTAGTTTCTCTGGAAATTTCCTCTCTGCTGTTTATGCCATCAGCAGTGGATTTTATTATTATATGTAAACACAGTTCAGTTTCTCGGTGGACTATTAAATAGTGGCATCCCTTCGTCATTATAGGCATGTTTGTCAGGAAGTTTAAATCAGGTCAGAGCTGGAGCAGCACAGTGGCTGAATATGATTGGTCTTCAGGTTCAAGACGGCATATTTTCATTCTTTTGCATGAATATAGCACAAAACCGTTCAAACTGCCATTGTTCTTTATTTTAACTTAGAATTGACTTAAATGGCTAAACTTTTGTGCGTATGTGGCCTTAGACTTTTCTGATTGTCTTCTGTGTTCTATAAAAACTCACTCAGGCATTACCATGGTAACAGCTAGCCAGACAGAGAGGTGATTGTCAGTGCTTCCGTTGAATTCTTGAAAAGTGTCGATACCCGGAGTTACAAACTCAAAGCAGATTGTTTTGGGCATTATGTATTTGCATATTCTTTGTCCATCAGGGAAGTATCTACAGATCCAGATTTTCATGAGCAGTGGTAGAACAAAGTGATGTCCATGATATAACTGTCTTAAAATGTTTTAACCATGAGTTTGTCGTTTATTTGTGTACTCTTTCAAATGCTTTTTTTATCTGAATTCAGGGTCCGTAAGATTGTTTAAAAAAAAAGGTTTTGTCATTTTTAACAGTATTTTACAATAGTACTTTTTTCAACTGTATTTTGATTAAATAAATGCAGATTTATTGACTGTAATAAAAATCACTGGCCCAAAACCTATAAATAGCACTCTTTATTACAAATTAAGACCTAAATCATTTCTAAAATTAATGCAAAAAATAGGACTGAGATACAACTGTAGCATTATTTTTACCACTGTTTTTGGTTTAGTTTTTAGAGACAATTTGAGCTCGAATTCTTTATTTTTTTTGTGATCGGCAGATGAGAAGAGCAGTGAAGTAGATTTAGCAGCCAGTGAGGACTGGGATGTCAAAACCATCACCAGTGCTTTAAAACTTTACCTGAGGTGAGTTTAAACATTGTGTGTTTGTTTGTTTGTGTGTGTGTGTGTGTGTAAATGTTTCTTTCACGAAATGTACTGATTGTAATTGTAGTGACAGAATACATCATGCTCATTCATCTGTAACCCATTTGCTTGTTTCAAAAGAAAATACAGTGTGAAGCAAAATTCAGGTGGGAACCCTCAGAAAGAAGCATATGGGCCTCTTCATTTATGTATTGAATTGAATCTCATTTAAAAGTATCAAGAATAAAGTTAATGTGAAATATGTCAAAGTGGGTTTTTTTTTTTAGATTCACAGGGGGACATTCTTTTCAGTGACAAAATATAATTGTATGCCGTTAAATTCAACATTTAATTAATATTGCTGTTAATTAATTTTTGTAATTGATGTGTCACAATAGAATAGTACAAGGCAGCTTTTGTAACGCAGCAGCAGCAGCAGCAGTGTGTTTTGAGCTTGTACTCTACGAGTATGAATGATATCGGTGTGCTGGGCTCATTTTGGGCTAACAGTGCTGGGACATGTGCCAAAAGCTGAGCGAAAGTACCTTCAGATGAACTTGGTTATCACAGTGTATGTGTGCGTTTGTGTGCTCATCTAATTTCTTGCAGTGATCAGCCACATTAATCATAGTGTTGTGTATATAATAATGCCCAATAAAGCCGATAAATCTCTCCCCTCTCTCTTTCAAGGAGCCTTCCAGAGCCACTAATGACATACGAGCTGTATAAGGAGTTCATCGTCCCTGCAAGTAAGGTCTTTGTCCTTGCTCAGACGATAATCAAGCAATACCCAATCAATTACTTGACAAATGCCATAAACTTTGAATATGTGCATGTCTATGAGAGGAATGCTTATGATTTGTGAAACTCTTAAGGTGGGGTTTAATGCTTGCTGAAAGTATCACTGAATTAAATTTCAGTGAAGGACTTTCAAATTATAAAAGTGACACGAGCAGAGATGTGTTAGAGGAGGATGTCAGAGGTCTGAGAGGTGCTGTAAGTCAATAGCAGCAAGCCTGTTAATACATATACTTAAAAAAACCTAGCATTAAAATACAAAGCAATACAAAAGCTAATTCAAAATACTATATTATATATGTTACGTTACTTGAAAACAGGACACGTGTCTGCGGAAAACAAAAAGTGTCTAGTTTACTTTTCCAGCATTCATATACAAGATAAGCTTTGAATTGTTAGTTTACTGTTATAAAAACACTGCAAAAAAATGCTTTTCAAGCCAAGAGGTTTTTTTTTGTCTTGTTTCCAGCCAAAATATCCTTAAAATAGTCTTAGATCAAGAAGGATTTTCTAGACAAGCAAAAATGATCAAAATTAAGTGACTTTTTGGTTAGAACAAGCAAAATAATTTACCAATGGGGGAAGCAAAATAATCTTATTTGAAAGCAGAAAACAAGATAACTTTGCTTACCTCACTGGCAGATTATTTTGCTTATTTCAAGTAAAAACTTGCTTAAATTTTGACGTGTTTTCTTTTTTTTCGGGGGAAAAAAAAGAAAATAATTTTTTCGCAGTTTGAATAGGCTACATCATAGAGGGCTACTTTTCTTATACATGCAACTGGTAAGGCGGTGATAAGGCAGTGTACCTGCGCTGTCATCATTCTGATCAAAGGATGGGGGTTCTGGTGAGGAGAAGTCCTCCACATCCACACAGCTCTCAGAAGCACTGTAGCTGCTGCTTTGGTATTGCTGTCCATCCCCCATCAAACCGGTGGTGTGAAAAAGGACGGGGGAGTTTCATGACCCTTTAAATAGAACACCAACCAATTACTATTTGCCTTTTAATAGCAAAAACATAAAAACTGAAAGGAATGGAAGTATCTATATTATAAGCATTTACATGAAGGTTTAAAGATAACACTATTGCATATTTCATGCCATCTCATGCCATTGCATATTTCTATTTTTTTTTTTTTTTTTTTTTTTTTTTTTTTTTTTTTTTGGTTCTTCCACACAGAAAGCGCTACTCCAGAATCTAGAGTTCAGGCCATTCACTGCCTGGTTCATAAACTGCCAGAGAGGAACAGATTAGTGCTCAGTCTGGTTACCAAGCATCTTGCCAAGTGAGTGGAAACTGGTTTTTCTCTATCTTTCTATCTGTATACACAATTTTTTTGTGTGTGTACATTTCTCTGCTTTCTTTCTCCAACCTTTTTACCTCTCCTGGCCGTCAGCCACTATTTTCTATCATTATTTCTAACATTCTCCCTCATTCCATTCTTACTCTCAGTACACATGCACACACCTTCCTACAGGCAGCACCCGTGGAAACGTTTGTAGGCTACTCCTGTTGCTGAGCAACAGAGCAAACAGACAGACAGCACTCTGGAGAAAAGAGAGAAAACTCCACATGGACTTTCATACCCTCCATGCTGTTATCTAGATCAAAACTTTTTTCTAGAGAAAACAAACCCTGCTCCTCTCCTCTCCTCTCAATCCAGCAACTGCCCACTTAGAGAAGAGAGTTATGCAACAGCTTTCTGTAAGGGATTAGATCGGGTTAGAGATTTCTAAATAATGTTAGCTATCATTACAAGGCTTTACCTCAGGCCTCACATTTTTATATAATGTGAATGTAAGCAAATTGAAGATAAGCGCATAATCTCTCTAACCTCCGGCAATCACTGACTGGGCAGACGCGTCTCCTCAAAATATAGAGTGGGATTTGCTGGCAGCCAAGGATGTGCAATTGGAAATTAAATTCAGGTTATCCGCCACTAAATTCCTCTTCCATCCACTCCAGCCCTCACAAAATGCTTTAGGAGTTGGCGCAGTTGCAGACCCATCAGAGATGGAGAGGAAAAAGCCTAATGTTGCCATGTTTTCTGAATTGAAATTAGAGAGGTGATTAATTGTTATCTGTGTGTGGTGGATTTATTTCAAAGTGCACCCTTCAAAAGCGATAATCTGACTTTTTGAGACCTGTAGTTTGTTTGCGTTGTTCTGAAACGGAGACAAGAGTGTTCAGACCAAAATGTATTAAAGTTACATAAGAGCAAACTTTCAAATGTTAATATGTTGGCCCAGTTTTCTGAACTGAATGTAATTCATACAGTATATACCTGCATGAACCAAACTAAAGGGAGGAAAGTGCAACAGGTTCCGTGTCAAATAATCCAAATGCGCAGAAAAAGAGAAATCTAGACTGTTTTCGTCATAACCTAGAAACTAATTACTTTTCTCTCCCCCAACCCCCAACCAGCCCCGCCCCCAGACGACTGCAAAGTTCTGTTTTACATATTTTACAAATTGACTTGCATGGACAGTATGATAAGTAATGAAGTCTGACTAAAAATTCTCCATCTGTGAGGGTGATAGCCAAAAGGAAAAACATAAAAAAATTAAAAAATCTGAGTCATTCAGCATGCAGGTTTTAATTTTCACCCCTGTGATCTTTTAATTACTGAATTAAAACTTCAAAATATCATGTTTAACGTTTTTGACATGCTGCCAACCCTCTCCTCCTTAATGAAAGTCATTTATGTAATGGTTTTTCCCCACCTCTTTTTCTTTACTTTTTTTTATAATTAACAACCAGAGTAAATCCAGCAGATATATTGCAGTGAGACCGAGGACTGAAGAAACTATTTAGTGAAAGTTTAACCGCATCTAGTTTCACAATCGAATGCAAATACTATACAATAAAACATTCTTGCTGTCTTTCACCAAAACACATAATAGGCAGTAATGTCAATGTGTTTTTTGTTTGTTTGTTTTTTTCCCCAAGTAATTTAATCATAACTTCCTTTTTTCTGCGTGTAGTGTTGCTGCCAACAGCAAACAGAACCTTATGACAGTGGCGAACCTGGGTGTAGTATTTGGCCCCACGCTCATGAGACCACAGGAAGAAACGGTGGCTGCCATTATGGACCTCAAGTTCCAGAACATTGTGGTGGAGATTCTCATAGAACAGCATGAAAAGGTAAAATTTCTCACTGGAGTTGAGCGGCCGCATCTCAGAAACTAGTGATCTGCCAAAAATGCTGTCTAGGTTGGCAGCTCCCGAGGTTTAAAGACACCACTAGCACATCAGAGAGCATCACAGTAAGCTGATAGTGAGTGAAGTCTGCTTATTTGATTTTGAACTTTTCTACAAGGTCTAGCCGTGCTGAAGTCGGTGTACTTTTTTCTGCAGCCAGGAGGGGGAGCCATGTCTGTTTTGACTGGCCGCTGCTCGGTCTTTCTGAT
Source organism: Puntigrus tetrazona (assembly GCF_018831695.1). Lineage (NCBI taxonomy): Eukaryota > Metazoa > Chordata > Actinopteri > Cypriniformes > Cyprinidae > Puntigrus > Puntigrus tetrazona. The sequence goes on from NC_056699.1 coordinate 18,129,516, forward strand.
GGCTCAAATACAGTTGGACCGCCATACTCATTTGGCTAAAATGCAGGTTAAAATGCTGATTTAATCAGCTTTAAATGACAGTAATCTGGTTAATCCTAAAATGGGGTTCATTCTGAGGGACAAAGGGAGAAAGAGTGAGATTATTTCATAATCTCTAAATTATTTAGCCTACATTTGAAACAGGCTGATGAATTGCTTTCATACTATGTTGTGCCCGATGATCATATTTCAGTTCAGTAATTAAAAATAAACACTGGGATCTATTAATCACTTTTGCTTGATTTTGATTTTTACTATTCTCTCTTGCAAAATGACCTTGGGTTTTAGGAAAGGCGTTTTCGAAATAGAAACTTTTTTTAAAATAAAAATATTATTATTGTTATTAAATTAAAAAACAATGTTTCATTTGAACGACAAAGTAATTGCACAATTTGACGCAGTATGTATCATACACAGTATTACAAGGCATAAAATAAGTAAAATGTCAGAATCGTGGATGTTTTATTAAACACTAAAGTATGAGCACTTAGCACAGGTCATTATGCAAATATTTCTCAATATATTTTGCCAATGAAAAGTGCTTTTAAAGCAGCATCCAAAATGACGTGGACAAGCAGGTTGTTTAATATACAGCATTCTTAGACAAAATGATATTGCGTATGACCTTGATGTTGTTTTGATGTAAGTTGAAATAAGTGAGCGAAGCGTTGAGATTCAGGAGAAGGAATGACTCTGCAGAGCAGCAGACTGATTAGCTGCTCTCCAGACTGCTGATACCCCCAGATGCACTCAACAGACAGTGTTTTGCATTCAGGTCCATCTGTAGAGAGAGAGAGAGAGAGAGAGAGAGAGAGAGAGAGAGAGAGAGAGTTGGAAAAGTTGTGAGACAAAGAAGAAACGAGGAGGGGAAGAGTGTAGATCGAGGGCAGAGAGAGAGAGTGAGAGAGGGGTGAGAGGGTAACAAGAGAGAGGCAGGGCTGGATGGAGAAAGTCTGAGAGAGATTGAGAGAGAGGAATGGGCAAAGGCTGAGATGGAAAAAGAGAGAGAGCAGGCTTTGCTGTCGTCTGCAGAATTTCACAGCAGTATCAGATTTCTATCCCTTCTACCAACTCTCTCATTCCTTTGTTCATCCCTGTCGAGACTTCCACACTTCTGTTAACCTCCGTCACTCACACCAGCCGTCTGGGGTTCAAATCTAAACATTGTGCGACTATAATGAAGCCGAAGCTTTTATCAAAACATGTTTCCTGTGTTATCACTGAATGGCTGCCACTCGTTCGGATGCACGTTGGTTTGAGTGGCTCTCGATGAACCGGGCAACATGCCTAGGGGTCTCTTATTTAGGCTTAACTCTCACGAGAGCTCTGTTTGTCAGCATGCTGTTAAGACGTTTGCAGACACCTGTTATTTAGGGATAATTCACCCGGAATACGTAGATTTTACTAGCATTCAGCACCGTTTAACTCTTGTTTTTCCCATGGAACACTGAAGAAGTTTTGAAGAACTTTCACACAGCTGTCATTCATACAATGCAAGAAAATAGGGATCAGAGGTTAGTAAGGCTCTGACACAAAAGCAGTGGTGGAAAGAGTACCGAAAAAATGTACTCAAGTAGAAGTACCATTACCTTCCAAAAAATGTAGTGCGAATAGACTTGGAGTACTTGTCCAAAAAACTACTTAAGAGTAAAAAAGTAGCCTGTTTAAAAGTACTCATGAGTACTGAGTAGTCGGTACTGAGCTGTAGATGCTACGTAGTTATAATAAATCCTGTACACTGTAATTTAAACATTTTAAAAAAATTGTACATTCTGTAATCGACATTACTTTGTTTGTCAGGGATGAAGAATATATATCATACATCAAAACAGCACAGAAATAATATTCAGTTGAAGCAAAGATTAAATTTTTTTTCTCAGTATAATCATCAACAAAGTTAGAAAAAATTTATTTAAAAGCATGTGTTAGGCCACTAAAATAGCATGCTGTTGAATATTATTATTGATATTATTGTTTAGAACAGTGCAAATACAAACACTATTAGAAACTCACAGCCCATTTCTCTCCAGACTGTGCAAGTTTTAGCATTTGAGAGTAATTGGAGTACATTATGTCCAAGAGTCTTAGTGATTCCAACACTTTTTCACAGCGTGCATCACACGCTCAGTTTTATGAAAAGTCAACAAGTTCAACAGGCAAAAGCGACTTATCCAAGCGACTGCTGCAGAAAGCAAGCAACGTAAGGGAGAGATGAGGCAGTGCACATCACGCGTATCATAAGTGAGTGGCAATTTACAGATACATCACTTGAAATGTACTCAAGTACAAATACACAATTTTTAAACTACGTATTAAAGTACAATTACTGTAATTCGTTATTTCACAACCCTGCACGAAACTGGCATCAAAGATTTAGCTCCGTTAGCTCTGTTAGCTCTGCCTTCCAACTCCCAGTCCAAAATAGGTGTGCTTGAACACGCATCGAAGACTACAAGCAACAGCCAACATGCATATGCTTTGAGCTTGCATGAGAGGAAATACTTCTCCGTACCAGCAGGGGGTAGTGGTCTGTTTTTGTCATTTCAAAACAAAAAAGGGAAACTGGAAGAGCTAGGACTGCAGATACGCAAATTGCAAACAAAGCAGAACCTTTATAGTTTGCTTGCTTTTGACACTTTTTTCTTCTTCTGTGATTCAACATGCTCAACCAGTTTTCCAGTTAATGCCAGTGGTGCATAAAAAGCTGTTCAAAAAGTAGGCCAACAGACACTGGCCTTTCGACCTGCATCACTGCATTCAAGCTTTAAAAAGAGCAAAATTTGTAATAATAGGGTGAAAATGTGCATAAATTCCATTTTGGAGGGATTCAATTTGATCAAAACAATGACTTTTAATTAGCACTTCTCCAATTATGAATTTTGGTTTTCAACTAAATGGAAATGTTTATCATTTTTTTTTATCTTTTTGTATTTTTAATCCGTTTCGTGCAATACTACCTTGAGTAAGGAACGGGTTGAAAGTAAATCTTTTTATTCCCTTAAACATTACTATAAATATCTTATTTTGTGTTTCGTATAAGAAAAGAACATCATACTGGTTTTGAAATGCATAAACGTGGATTGACTGTTCCTTTAAGGTACAGCTCTTGAGAGCATCCAGCATCTTTATTTGTTTTTACCACCTCACACTCGCACTCGAATACATAATCATTTCTCTGCAGGCAGCAGCTCTAAACAGACTGTTTACTTTGATTTTTACACACACAACGCAGTCTAGCCAGCAAATTCCTCTAACTTTTTGTTCTTTTAGATATTCGGGGATGCTCCGAGCAGCTCTCCAACCTTAGCTGCTACACCCCTCTCTGCACCAACCAGACAGTCCAAGAGGCTCAGCCGGCAGAATCGCCCGCTGGCTGTATACAACCAGCAGGTGCTGGATATCCAAACAGGTACGAGAGACTAATCAGCTTTAAGCGCTGTAAGGTCAGGGAAACACCACAAGGAATTAGAATTGGTCACGTGTTCGCTATCACACACATAATATTGAGTCTGTATTTACATAATATAGGAAATAAAGATAAGCAGACCCGCGCAGAAAATAGCAGTCTGCAGAGCCTGGAGACGCAATATATAATATCTAAATTATTAAGCTATGACTTTTTCTTAAATATTAAAGAGATGCAGCAATTCATAGATATAAATGTTCAGCTGGATAATCCTGGTGGGTTTTCCAGTACGGTTTATTTCCACATGGAGTTTGACCGTTTCTCTCAGTGAGGGTTCATGTAAGACTACGGCACACTGTGCAATCAGATGTGATGCTCTGCTGAAACATGCTGATTACCCATTGTCACTCTGGGCTACAGGATGTAGTTTGCCAGTCCATATTTAGGTGGATAACTGATGCCTTGGTGGCCCGGGGCTGCTTAGAAATGTGTCTCACAGTGTTAAATTCTTTATTTTGGTTTTTTTACGCCACCCGGCAGGAATGATTTCGGACTGGGATCAGTGCAGGATTATCCTTTGGTTCGAAACAGTGGATTTTTATTGTTAGTACAGAACAAAGCAGACAGTATCTCCAGTTTCACTTTTTGGTTAAGCCATTAGGAGGTTTTTATGTGTTCACTTGTTCTTCTGCGCTGCAGCTGTGCAGGTGTACTCAAACTAGCGGTGGTCTTTTTCATGAAGTGAATTAGAACATCGCAAAGCTTTCCAAGAAGTGTTGGGTTTCGTCAAGTTTTCAGGGTCAAACTAACCACAATTTTCCACACAAGATAGTATGCACTGGTTATTTGTGTAGTAGGGATCTCTCCGCTGTGGGATGTTACTATAGAAAGGGGATGTGACCACTGCCAACATAAACGCTCTACCGTGGAAAACTTTCAAGCTGTGCATTGACAATGGATTCATAAAAAAGCAAAACCAGCATTTTCAGGTTTTACTTTTGTTTGGGACATGTAAAACGAGGGGGAAAAGTGTGGCCTCTGTTGGTAAATTTCTGTTGGTAAAATACTAAGATTTTGGACAGAACTGGATACAGCAGTGACTTTTAGGTATATTTTGTTGTTAGTACACAATCAGTTTATATTACTATGTTACACTCAGTTGCAGAATAAAATATGTCAATGTATTTCTACAAAGGCAAACTTCAAACATATTTTACTGGTTTGATCGTAACAATACATTTCTAAGAAAATGTTCATGCAGTTTTTTTGATTGAACTGCTGTTTATTTTTTCTTTTTAGTTTACTAGACCACATACAGTACATACAACCAGTAAATTCAGTGTTGTGGGGTCAGCTGATGCTAACAATTAATAAAACAATATGCTAAAAAAAAGAATATGCTTTCATTTGGTGGAAGATTTAGAAACTTTTAATAATGGATGGGGAGTAAACCAATGTATCTGTGGAACTGATGTTGATGGATCTCTTAAGAATGTATAATCGTTTTTGGTTTATTTTTATTTATTTCCCTTTTGTCTTCATGATGTTAATGTATGATGTTTTTAAATTTTGGTGATTAAAGGGGCTTGCAAGGTGTCTTACCTGCTCTCCCAAAATATCTCTTTTTTCATTATATTGTATTTTCTTTTTGTCTTTTGCACATTATTTGTTTTCCTTATCATTCTTTTCTTTTGCTTGCTCACTTGCTCTGACAGTCTCTCCATCCTCTGAGAGTTCAGCCCTGGTTAATGATGAGACATCAGTGGGCAGTAATGAGTCGGTCTCCTCCCAGTCTTCAAATGCCTCTGGAACGCCCCCCGAGAAATCTAAGAATCACCACGCTACCATTAGCACATCCCTGCCAGAGAGCACTGGGTAAGCAAAGACTCGCCTCTCTTCAAAACATATGTCATAAAATGATGTGTTGTGCTCGGTTGGGAAGGTTACTTTGTAAAATGTGATGCTACAGATGACAAGTTACCCTAGTTTATAGTAAAGAAAATTTGTGTAATAAAATTAGGGCGTGTGACATCACGTGTCCTACCACCAGTGGTGATATCCCCAGTTGTCATGGCGACCGTCACAGCCCAGTTAATGAAGCAACCAGTTAATGGAGGGAATTGCCCCTAAATTAAAGTTGATTAAATGTATATTGGATAAGAAAAAAATAAAATAAAGTTTTGCTGTTTGAAAATTTAAAAAGTTTCCAACTGAAATAAGCATTAACATTTATTAATGGAATTAAATAAAAAAAGTTAATTTAAAAGTAAATAAAACAAAATCATAACTAATAAAATTAAAATAAAAACTAAAAGTGTAAAAGGTTTGAATATGAATAAAAAATATAATTGACTAAAACGTGATTGTTTGTTTCTTACTGCTTGTTTATATATACTATTCTAAATTTTTATGTTTAAAAATAATAATTTTAGTTGAATTACCACAAAGCCCTATGTGTACTGAAGCCATAACCTGGCTATCCCTTCAGCTCTACTTTATTCACTTCCAGAGTTTTTTTTTTTTTCTTTTTTTTTTTTTTTGTGTGTGTGTGTGTGTGTGTGTGTGTGTGTTGGTATTTTGTTCTGTTTCTAAGCTCAAGCCTGTGCTTGTCAACTTGAGTTAGTTCTTGGGCTGAGAGTCTTATCCTGTGCCAGTGTTATTTGCCAGAGGTTTTGCCTCTGGTTTCTCAGCTCTTTCACAGCCCTTCAGATGCTGTGTGTTTGTCTGGGGCTCTTGTGTTGAATCCTAATAGAGGCCCACCGCATTCTGCAGAGTCACCTGGAAATAAACTTTGCGTCCGCACATCTGTTCAACGTTTCCACCAGTCCTCTCCCAATTTGGATAGATTATGTTCTCACTCATTTCCATTAACCACAACCACCATTTGATCTTGCCCCTCCTCCATCCCTTAATTAACCATTCACATGCTCATATCCCCTATATGTTATAGTTACTCTTACTTTTTGAGCACATGCTGCTCTCTCTTCTTGGCCTGCAGTCCTGTGCGCAGACGGCGCTGGTCTTATGTAACCCTCTGCTTCTCTCCCTGCCGTTTCCCACTCTCTGCCATCAGAGGAAGCGGCTCCCTGTGCGCCTGTAAATCCTGCCTGCTGTTTGTCCGAGGGACAGGTGGCCACGGCCCTACCCCGTAAACACTATTGACACAGAGAGATGTTCGCCTTGTTTACCCTTCTAGCGGGCGCTGTCGCTTACAGAGCTACTCCTGTCCATATGTCATGAGGTTGTCACCTGTTTATCTGTAAATCTCTCAAGCCCTGGCCTTGAAGCAGGAGAGCACAAATCCTTCTGATGCTGTACTAGATGTCATTCGAGATAAATGCTGAATTGTGCTTTGTTTCACTTAATGAAGTTTTAGATGCTGACAGGTGATGATCACTGTGTGATTGAGGCATTCATTGTATTCTTGGATTTTTAGAGAGGTATGTTTCAGAGCAGACTTTCTTTTAATCAATACCTGGCATAATGTGGAAAGTTTTTATCCCTGGATCAAGGTGTGTTTGCATATATATTTTTATTGTCTATATTCCTGTCCTGTCAGCCATTAAACTACAAAGCAGGGGTTAATTTGGGATTTGAGATGTGTGTTTTTTTGCAAATATAAATTATCCTAGGGCTTCTTTAACCTTTAGATGGCATTTTCCCCCTAACCTCATTTGATACATTTAATCTCTAAATTCAATTATAATGTGATTATTGTTATCTATAAGTTATCAAATTGAATAATTAACAATGGAAAATTTTAAACATTGTTAAAAAAACATAAAAATGTTTTTTTAACGATGTTAGGAGATTATTTTAATATTGAATATACAAACAAGAAATGGTGGAAATTTACTTTTAAACAAAATTAATGACAGTAGTGTGTGATGAGTCCTTGAGTCGATCATTTCTCATATTGTCAGATCTGGAATTTCTTGTCTTTTTTCATCATAAGTGAGGTCTAGAGGCTAAGTAATTGTCATATCAGTCATATCAGTTTTTAAAACAGTCAATCCACAGTAAACTGCACACGGCCTGCATAAAGTAGCTGTGATTTTTCACGAGCCGTTGTGACTTCCATAAAAATGTGACATCCGATCTACTCAGTCACCACCGCCTTCAGTCACCACCCAAACACCGCCCACCGTCTATGACTTTCGTGAGCAACAACAACACGAAACTTGTCGAAAAGGTTAACTAGAGGAAACCAGATTGGCTGAACTGTGCACTCACTCCAAGGATCTGACAGGTCTGTTACTATGAGGTGAATCACATCTAACCTGTAAGTTATAGTTAAGACAAGCTCACCGTGTCTATCTAGTCTTGATGAACGTTTCAGTTTCAGCAGGTGACTGTTTTTACAGCTACATTACTATTCCAGCTAGAACTAGACACTAGTCCAGCTAATCACAACTGTGCATATACAATTACACACGATTATATATAAAACGTCAGTCTGTTTTACACACATGCACACAGACATTATTTCATTGAGATGCAATAAAACTTTATACCTGTCCATAACAACAAAAGACAATACTTTATTGAACCTCCTGGAGAGGCTGCATGACTCAGCAGCTCAACTTTATACCCCAATGTATACATACATTACGTTATATATATTTTCACTATTCACCACTTACTCTAAATGTAATAAAATGATCACCTAGTTACTTTGGTTATTGTTGTTTTAATGGCGTTAATAAAGCCTGTATGCGCCGGGGCTCAAACCCCGATGGCCCCGGCCCAATTTTAACCCTGACTACAAGTTCAGCAGAGGCAGCTCCTAAAGTAACAGCAGCCAAATAGCCTAATAACCTAGTTGTCCGTGAATCAAAGACCAAAAGACAAAAAATAAAGCTTTAAGGATTGAATTGATTAATTTAGAATTTAGCGCTAGATAAGTTCTGTTTATAAGTTATGTATATTTTGTACTTGCTTAAGGGCGCAGATAAATGACATTTATTATAATAGGTTCATGTCGGGATTATTGAAAGTCATTTAAATTTATGTTAGAATAACTTAATAAATGTCTTCTAATAAATTGATAGCTCTCAATTATATTGTAATGTTGAATGTTTATAGTCAGTAGTTTTTTAAATCACTAAAAAAAATATATATTGTTATTTTTTATTCATCTAAAAAAAAAAAAAAAAAAAAAAAAACAATACATAGAGCAATGGTTTAAAAACTTTGAAATGGTTACAGAATACAGCACTTGAAATGTATTCCAATATTATTATTAGGTCTGTCAAGCTGTTACTAATTAATCGAATTAATTACCCACCAGAATATCAAAGTCTGTATTTTGTTAAATGAGAAAAGCATTCAATAGACATTACAAAAAGTAGCTTTAGAAAGAAATATTTTGACTTAACATTGCACAAATAATAACTATAAACAGTTTCAATGTGTTTTTAATGCTTTTTTAAATCTTTTTTTGATACTCTAAATATGAAACAAATTACTAGTAGGTGGTGGCAAGTCATTCAATTTGGCCAATTTGTTGAATGTCTGATTCATACAGAGATGAAGCAGGTCTTTATTAATGGGTCACCGGGTCATTGGCTCACTCGATGATGTGGATACACATGTGGATGCATACAGTGAATGGTACTGTTGTTCACAGAAACACAGCAGTTCTGTTGTGGATTGTTTGGAACTGCTTTTGTGTACAAAACTGAAAAAAACGGATAATACTGAAAATATCAATGTAAATGTAACACAATATCAACTTCTTGTTTATTGAACTGTTGTATTGAATATAAATGCAATCTTACAGGCTACTTCATACAGCATGGCAATATACATACTCAGTGTTCAGTGTCAATGTTCAGTACTGGATATATAAGCAAAACTTGCATTGACTTATTAAACAGTAGTTCAGTGTTTGTTTGGGGTTATAGGTTTTGCCTTTTCAAATAAGATGCTTATTTGAGGATCAAAAAAAATATAATATGTTGTAATATGCAATTCTGTGCGTCATGTTTTTTTTTTTGTTTTTTTTTTATAATAATTCAAAATGAGTGTTTTTCTTGGTTTGGCTTGGTTGTAATTGTAAAAGCATCTTTTGGGCAAAACAATTTTCCTGTGGTTCTGCTGGTTGAATTTATCTGGGGGGGGTTTTCTACACTTCATTTAGTTTGACGATTGAGGTAAGAATGTGTAAACACTTTTTTTTTATTATTATTATTTCTCCTTTTCTTTTTCTGGAGTGACTCGTTACCCTGGTGAGATTTGATGTTTGATGTAACACCATTAGCATAACCTTGATTTACTCTGTGTGTGAGCGTGAACGTGGTGTATTAGCTAGGATTCACGCGGCTGCTGTGAGGTGTGTGTGTGTGTGTGTGTGGCTGGTGTGAGGTTAATGAGTGGATTTGCTGCACTGCAGCGCTGCTGGAGTCTCATGCTGATGTGCAGCAGCTGAGGACTCACAGACCCACTGCAGAGTCATAAATCACTGCATCTCTCCCTCTCTATACATACTGTACATATATATATCTCTTTCTTTCTCCTTCCCTTTTCCTCTGTCTCTCCTGCTGGACTACACTGCTCCTCATTTGCCCCTGTGCTGCCACTATTCCTGTACCTGTAAGTCCTTCACTCCCCTCCACTCCACCTTCAGCGCACACACATTTCTCTTGAGTCTTCATTCTCTTGAGTTTCCAAACCAGTGTTACTGGGATCTAATTAAGAGCATGGGCTTTGTTTGAACTGTTATCCGTAGTTTTGCACTTGGAGTATGTTAAGCTCTATTGAGCATTTATGATGGTGTATAATGAAAGAAAAAAAAATACAAAAGTCAAAATATCTTAGGTTTTTGTGATCCCATTTTATTTATTTTAAGTCCAATTCTCACCACTATCACACATTATCACAGGATGCATTATATAGATCAGAAGTAACAGTAAAGATGTTTATGATGTTGCAGAATTTTGAATATAAATGATGTCATTCTTTTTAACTTTCTTTCTGTATTTTATCAAATGAATGCAGTCTTTGAGTGTATAAGAGACTTACAGAAATATTTCAAATCTTACAAACCGCAAACTTCCTTAATTGAAGATTTTAATTGAATATATAAAATACAAAATGTAATTTTTTTTGGATTACAGTTTTAAAAATGAGCTTCAATAGCACTTCTCAAGCAGTCATGTTTTAATTATACAATAAATACATACAGTGGTAGCGCCAAACACTCATCGAAAAGTCTAGTAGACCAATAATATAAGGTGCATAGACCCAAAAATACAAAAGGGATATGGACAAAAGAGATCCGCACTCTTCTAAATGGCTCAAAAATGCTTTTATCATTTATTACTCAGAGGCCACTAAATTTAGCAAAAAAGTTGAAAGGTGCAGGAGTGCAAAACACTTTCAGGAATGAACCCTTCCTTGTTGCCATGTGCCACCAGGCAAACACCTGCACTCATTAAACCGTGGATTACAGAAGGACTATAGGCGGGTTATTTAACGTAAAAAGTCCCTCTTGATTTGAATGAAGGCTTGTCTTCGAATTGTTTTGTTATAATAATTTAAGGATATATGGTGGATTTGAAAGATTCTTTACTTACTGTATATAAAATGTATTTGTATACTTTTTAAAATTATAGGTATATATATTTGAATAATTTTGAATGTGTTTCTTATAAGTAAGATATGTGTTTTGGAATATGTGTGTATTTTTATTTTTTTTAAATTTATTTACATTTATCTTTGTGATATTAAGTGTATTACGGTAGTGCCTGGTTTCACGAGTGCAGGTGTTTGCCTGGTGGCGCATGGCACTGAGCAAGTGTCAGTACTGAAAACCTTTTGCATTTCTGCACCTTTGCCCTTTTTTGCACACTATACTAACCTCAGAGTAATAAATGACACAAGCCTTTTTGGGCTGTTTGGATGAGTGTGCATTTTCTTTGTCTATATACCTTAATTATCCAATAAGCAGGTTTATTTATGGTCAACAAATCCAGTTTATGTAAACCAGTTGAATACATTTTAATTAGATAAAGCCTAACTGCTTTTATAGTTGTTGTTTTTTTGTTTTGTTTTTTATGATTACGGCTAATAACTGATTTATGCTGATTCTAAGGCATTTGAATCATTATGTTTTGAAAATGTCATTTTAAGAAAGGGATGCAAATGCTCTTTTATGGCGTGATTAATTTTTATGAGTGGCAGTATTATCATTTAATGTTGACGTCTGCAGTTCGTCTCCTGCATTTCCCAGTCCTGCTGTCGGCTATTTCTGATCTGAAGTGCTCATTTGCATTATTTGCATTTTCTAAATCCTTTAGATTCCTAGGGACGTTGGGCAGTTTTCCTCATAACCTTCACTTCTCTCTCCCTATCTGAGATTGTGAGACTGTCTGAGCAGCACAGCCTCTCTAAGAAGAATAATGATGAAGGCGTGTGTGTTTGAGGAATGCTGCAGTGTGTGTGTCTATTTTATTTTTTTTTACTCTTCTTTCACTCTTCTTTCTCGTTTCCGTTGTGTATTTATACATTTGATATTCACAAATAGATAATATTCCTTCAAAAAAAGTAGCTTATAAGCATACAATTTGTGGAATTCAACAAAATGAATGCCTACAGTCTTACATGAGCTGCATTTTTCCACTCGCTGACAGCATTTCTAAAATTGCCATCTTTTACTCTGAGGATGGTACAGTATAAATTCTTTGTGGCATTTTTTTGTTCTGCAGGATATGTACCGCCACAGCTTCATGGATGAATTCCGCCTCCCCTGCCTCAGTTGCACCGGCGAAACCTGGATCTGTAGGAACCGAGAGGAGTAAACCCGAGGAAAGGTAAGATGTAAACACACTTGTCCCTCAAGAACATGTATTATACGCTCATCCACGCCTCCTTTCCATAGCATGTAATTAATTTGTTCCAATCTGCTCATTTAAGTGAGTTTGGCCGGTTTCGGCTCAACCTTTTCCGCACACACTCTCTCACTGTCTCATTGATTCTTTCACTCGCACTCCAAGTCTCACTTAAGCTCTCAGCCTCAGGCTATTAACTCAATCACACATGCATTCACTCACTCGCAAAGTCTTCATCTGTCATTGTTTAGCCTCCGACTCGCACACTCACCAACTTTTCCTTTCCTCCTACACACCGACACAACCCTTCTCTCTCTCTCTCTCTCTCTCTCTCTCTCTCTCTCTCTCTCTCTCTCTCTCTCTCTCTCTCTCTCTCTCTCTCTCTCTCTCTCTCTCTCTCTGTCATCTCCACTTTCTCAGCTCTATTTCCGACTCTACACCTGTACACACACACACACATTTCCTCTCAGTCTCACACTTTCCAGGCAGGGGCCATTGCAATGATCTATAGTACTGATCCAGACACAAAGTTGCATTAACTTTCCATCCTATAAAATGAGTGATGCCCAGTGGCAGGTGATCAGACTCATTCAATTTAAAGTCTTTCAATCTGTTAAAAAGCTGTTGGCAAAAAACGACTGACCTTCAGGAATGACGTCTTTCTTATGTTGCAGTTGTAAAGAGCACATTTTTGTTAGAACTACTGCAGTAACTTTCTGGGTGTCTGCCTGGGTCGTGTATTAACTTTTAGGACACGTTGTTATGAGGCAATATATAAAACATTCAGCAGACTTGCAGGTGTTGAATGGTGTTAAGCATTAGTGAAGAGTCTAGAGTACATTCATGCTATATTCTCAGGAAGATTTGATTGATTCTGAATACATTTGATTCGTATGGAATTATTCATTTAAAATAATTGATTTAAAGGTTACGGGAGTTAATAGATCAGTTTGAAAGGTAATAAAAAAAACGGTTTGTTAATTACGGTGGCTTTATATACATTTTGAAGTCACAAATTAAAAAATACAAGTGTACTACTGTGCATGTCAGTTCTAATTATTATTTATCTTGAAATATCTAATTATTCTCATCTAATGTTAGTGCGTCTTGAACTCACAAATTCAAATCTTTTAAGGCAACTGTATGTACGTTTTTGGCTAAAAGCCTAACAAAATGAAACACGGGGCTAAAGGCCGAATACTGAACTTTTTTGGGCATTTTTTGTCTCCATTGCTTATATTAAATACATTTCTTTTTTTACATTTCAGACATCCGAATCAATTACAAAGCAACAATCTAAAAATATATTTTGGGTACTTTACACTGAACATTTTTGTATCATTCTAGCAGGCACTATAACAGAGTATGGGAGCGAAGTGGAGCGGCAACGATTTCCCCTCCGTGCTCTGAGCATTTAATAATAAATCCACTCCAGCTCCACTCCGTGTTCCTCGCTTTCTACTCCCGCTCCACTCCTCGCTCACTGATATCAGAAACACTACTCCGCGTATAAAACATTTACGTTTGTTTGAAATGGCACAGTGTTCTGTTCATAACATGTTTAAAAATAAAATAAAACGTGTTTCCTACCACGTGAAAAGCTAATAACATGGTTGTCAGCAGTAAAAGGTATAATTGCTGATTTTTGCAGTGCAAATTTTGATGTTTTCATCTGTCTTTTTTTTTTTTTTTTTTTTTTTTTTTTTTTTTTTACCTACGCATCGTTGCTTTTCTTACAGATTTCTGCTCGTTCGAAATCGGATACCGACGAAGTAGCACATTTGTTTGAATGCATTATTGAGAGAGAGACTTCATGTGAATACGTGTTGTAGTTCTTGTTTAAATCATCCTTTCAGCTGAAAATATCCAGTACCTAGAAATAACAAACAAATTCCTTGTCCGGGTTCATTGCCATCACCGTAGCCTTCGCATTCTTTCTGATTTGAGTAGTTGTATTTAGTATGCATTTTTACTGTACAAATAAATGCAGCCTCGCTGATCAGAAGAGACTCCTTTGTAAAACATTAAAAAAATATAACACACCCCCATTTGAACGCTATGTGTGAGTGTAATAACACATGTATTAATAGAGCTGTTGAAATTATCTTTATTGTCTTAGCGTCTTATTTTATTTAAAAAATGTTACTGAGCAGCTGACGAGTAACACAGTGTCAGCTTATGCAGTGCTGTTTTCAATACATGCAATCTAAAGCATGTTCTGCAATCTGTTTACTAATCGTCTGAGGCCATTTCAGTCATCAAACAGTAACCAGCAATAACTACCCTTCCTCTTCTCGTTGGAGACGCGCGATGCACTTCTAAGCAGTCTCTCGCTGTCAGTGCTTGTAATGATTTTTGCATCTTTCACACAATGCTTTTTTTTTTAATGCTTCCACACTGTCAACATGTTTTCTGTATTAGTGCGCTCTTCTATTTGAGCGTGTCACGTAATTGTTCCATACAATGTTTTTCTGGATTTTTGGCCAAACTGTTTTTTTTTTTTTTTTTTTTTTTTTTTTGCTATTTTCGGGGCAAATAATTTCAGTTGCTGAACGTTCTGTGCATCTTTAGTAAATCTATTTAATATTATTATTATTATTATTATTATTATTATTATTATTTAACTTGAAATATCAGTTCTGATGGTACTTTAATACCTTAAATTAATGCCTTTAAAACGTAATTAAAATCATGAAAATGTATAAAACCTTAATCATCTGAAATTATGTGATTTGATTTGAAATTGTGCTTTCTTAGTACAATACAGTATGCATTTTTGTATGATTAAGATTAATGAAATATGTATCCAGTGAGTATGGGTGTTTGGGTAGTCATGGAAAAAGCCATTGAAATTCATAAATCAAAAAGTGTGGAAATGTTTTTTGCGCTTTGTAAATGTAGTCCAAATCCACTCCAGAGGAACTTTGAGTAATAAATGGCAGGATATGCCTGAATGCTGCCAAAGCTTACTTGAAAATTTCTCTCTTTTTTGAATCATATCTACTCTTTGATGCCTATCTTCCTTCTCTTCTACTTCAACACTGTGCTCTAGTATTTTTACGGACAGACGTTAATCACGCAGACTGCTTTCATTGATAACTTTGGCTGAGTCCACTTTGCAGCTAGATGGAAAGTCGTGTCCTAATCCCCACCCTTCCGAATAGCGAGAGGCCCACTAACTGATTGCCTCCATTTTTCAGTGTCACCCTCATGAAAGCAAAGGCTGTGTACCCCTGTGAGGCTGAACACGATTCCGAACTCTCTTTCCAGGTTGGCGCAATCTTCCATGACGGTAAGTGTTAACGTTATCACTGCCACAGGCACTCACCCGAATCCACAGACATATTGGATTTGGCGGGCCCTACAAGTACGCACACACACACACACACACACACACACACACACACACAAAAAAATCTGATCTTATATCAGCATAGGTGGAGGGAGGGAAGTGGGGCAGGGCTGTAACATCCCCTAAAATCAATTCACAAAGAAAGAGACAGATAAAATAACACAAGGAAATGAGGGCCTCAACCGCTAGCACAGCTCTTGTTTTATCAAGACATTATCTCATCACCTTGAAATATTTCAGAACTGAATTGGACTTGCACTAAAAAATATTTTAATTTAAAATTTGAGCCAATTTTCAAAGTCTTGATTGAAAAAGTGCTAGGCCAAAAAAATATGCTCTTATATATGCGCTATATATATATATATATATATATATATATATATATATATATATATATATATATATATATATAATTATTATTATTTTTTTTTTTATTTATTTATTTATTTATTTTATTTTTTTATTATTTTTTTTTTTCTGCCCCTAGTCAGTTTGAATATTTATTGTGAATGTGATTTCTTTTATATGTTTTTTTTTCTCCATCTACTTGTTTCTTTGTTCATCATTTTCCTGTTTTTCACAATTTTTCTGTCTTTCGCTTGGTCATCTTTCACCTTTCATTATTCATCAGGGTGTCCTAATGCATTACATTTATTGAAATGAAAGGTTGTCCTCTATCATTCCTCAAAATCATAGTAACTATCTGTATCGGCATCCTGCTGTTTGCTCATACAGGCCTGCACACGTTACCAGTGTTTCTGAATGCTCTGTCTTAACGTTCAGCATCCTCAGTATGCAGTGATAATTAACATTCACAGTTTTCACTATCCTTAGCACAGACATAAACCATAACATACTAAATTCCTCAGTGCTGCTCTTGCATTAAATCATTGCTGCTCTCATTAAAAAAAAAAAAAAAAAAACTTTTCACTCATTATTCACAAATCTCCCACCTCTTGTGTTTGCTTATTAAACACTCTGGCTAATTGAATAATTCTTTCAGTTCTGTTTAACGCACTGTAAACCCACTCTGCTTATTTTTTTCACCCAAAATGAACGCGGAAAAAGTGTCTGGCTACAGTTCTTAAAACTTTTGTAACTCATACCCATGTAATTTACATTCATCAGCTATGCTAACTATCCACATTAAAAAAAAGTCCTCCATCGATAAGGACTTACTTGTGTGACAGAAGAGCTGCAGTAAGACTTTTACCTGTGTGTCCGTGGTTTTGCTCTGCAGTGACACTCTCCAGGGAGCCCGGATGGCTGGAGGGTGTGCTGGAGGGAAAGCGAGGACTCATCCCTGAAAACTATGTGGAGATACTGTAACTACGAAAAGTACTATCCTCACACTTGTCTTTATATACATGGTATCCATGGTCACGGCGGCTCTTTCACAGTGGCACTGCTTGTTGTTCCTCCATCCTTTTCCACACTAAAGACATTGAGAGAGAATATATATATATAAACTGTACCCAAAAACACAGATGTTGCAAACACAGGAGATGAGTTCAAGTATAAGCTCAGATATGCTGTATACGTACAAAGAGTCTGCACTTTTAGAAATGTAAATATAAATTTACGCGGGAAAATATGCATCCGTCATTGTGACTGTGTTGTCCTTTTTTTTTTTTTTTTTTTTTTTAAATGCATGTCTCATTATTTTAGTCTAGTGGTTTGGTGGTTTATCATTAATGTACTCAACACTCAGAGATACCTTGAGTATATTTGTATTTAATGTTATGAAGTTGCATTTAATTGGGCATGTGATGATGTGTAGTAAAATGTGTAAGTGCAGTGAACATCGTCAGTTTTGTTCATTGGAACGCTAGAGCGCTTATTAGATAAAAAATGTAGTGCTTGTCGGTTATTGATGTTGAAATTGATATGCGATTATTAAACCGTTCGCATTGATTAAAACTAATGCTGTGCCTTAAATTTGTTACGCATAGCATGTGGGACGCTGATCAGTAACGCCGATCAGTGCAACTTTTTTGCTATTCTGTATATAGGTTTTATTTCGAAGAACAGAGACGGATATATTAAAAATCTATAAAACCTACAATTACATAAAAAAAAAATTGCCAAGTTTTCCAATCCGTGTTGTATACATAGAAATATTTTCGTGCAAGCTCTTTCCCTCTTTAAAGTTTTAAAGATTAGCATATAGTTTTTACAGAAACCTTAAAAATGGCAGAACTTCACTGATATTTAATGAGACCATTTTCATTTTTCTAAGAGCCCTTGTTCCGCGGGTTCATGTTTGTGATTGAGCGTATCTGCGGTGATTTCAGACAGTGATTTACGATCTCTGCAAAGGTCTTGGTATCATTGTTTTCGATGTTGATCAATGTTAAATAAATAAAGCGTTTTATTCTTATACCCTGCTTTTCATTTTTATTTATATGCCAAAGTAAGCGTCTATAAATAATGGAAGCCATGGGCTGCAGGGCACTGTGGACCCCTAATGTGCTGGGAAATAAACGGAAGCATTTGCGATATGACTGTTGTTTAATGAAAAACAAGATAAAGTTGTGTGTAATTTTCCTAATTGTGTCCCATCGAGGTCAAAAAGACACTATGGCTCCTGCTGAAGAACTTCAGCTTATCTAATAATTCAAAACTTCATTACCTGATTAGTAAAACCCTTAAATCTCCAATAAATGTTTGCAACTGTTTAATAAGCAGTCTTGAATGTACTGTATGAGTGATAAACACTAGTCACTTTCACACATTAAAACTGTTAAAATACAGTCAATTGCTGGCTCTCTTTTGGTAAATGTCCCACATCTGTTGTTCACGCATGCAGTGTTTTTATATTATTATTATTATTTATCCGTATTGCTGCCTTTCACACATCTGTACCAAAATGCCATTATACTGTAAACACGCTGATGCAATTTTCTAGAAATCCGTTCAAAAAACAAAAACAGCTTTTATTTCAGTTAAGGTTTGCTGCGTTTCGCTACCACATTAATTTTAGTTTCTGTCCCATTTAATGAGATTTCTTGCTAAATTAGATTCGTCAGAGCTTTGTGATTGGCTTTAGCTCTTAGTTAGCATTTTGATTAGTTTAATTTCATTGTCAAAATAAAAGCAGCGTGTTGTTATTGGTACCTGCCATTTCTGTTGTATGTAAATAAACCGTTGTCTATTGCATACATTGCGTTTTGAGCATCGTGGCTTATTTTCTCCCACACGCTTCTAGCCCTGGAGCGGCTCTGCAGCTTTTACATTGAACCTCTCCCCCTTTAAGTGGATTAAATCCTCATTTCCTAGCAGATTTGGACTGCCTCCTCGTACGCCGGGCTTGAACTAGAGTGGCAGTCTGGGTCCTTACCGTATGCACTGGATGGAGTGCTTGAAAACAAACCATTTGCATCAAAATAGACTATTTTGTCGCACTGGTTAGCACACACATATACGCTGTACGGAGCAACTGGGTCAGGTTTAGGTTATTTCCTGTTTTCTGTTCCCATTTCCTTTCATGACCCCGTACACACATAAGCGCACACTTCTTGCAGCATGACTGCAGTTTGTTCGACTGCGGTTAAAAGGATTTTCGTGGTTCGTGATCCTGTCCACATAAAATTTCTTTTGCAAGCCGTTTTTTGTTCAGTTAAGTGATCTAATTCTCAGTAAAATGGGGTATTAAAGAATAAAGAGTCATCATTTACGCATCCTGATACTGTTCCACATCTCTGTGACGTTCTTTCCTCTGCAGAGCACAGTACATGTTTGAAACGATGTGTCTGAATTTTTGCATCCAAAACAACTTGTGTATGAAAAAAAAAAAAAAAAAAAAAAAAAAAAAAGTTGTTTTGTGTTCCCAATGATAAAGTCAGAAAGTTTTAAAACTACAGCAGTGCATGTAGATGGTGATTTACATTTTCATTTATTTTGGGGCAAACTATAAAGCGAGTTGACTTGGTGGCCATATTTACAAAAAAAAAAAAACTATGAACATCTACTTCAGCAATCCTGTCTATGAATGGAGGAATATCCTGGTTGCCTGTTTAAGCTAACATTTTAGCTAATAATTGAAATCAGTAAAAATTTGCCCTGAACTGTGTGATGAATGTGATTTAGTGATTTAGTCTGGGTTTATTGCTACATTCAAATAAAGGTTTTAAAATGCGGTCTAAGTGACACTAATTAAACAACACAATTCTGGTTAAGAATAGGAAAAGCAAAGGTAAATATTTATGTAAAAAGCATTTTAAGAGTAGAATAATCGTGACTGATAGTAAGACGTGCAAACTGGACTCAAGAACAGATGGTCACTGGTTAATAAAGAAGATCTAATCAAAGGAAGGTCTGAAGTTAGGATAAGCACCAAACCGTTTTTAGGCGTTTTAGGATAGCTGTGAGTTGGTCTTAGTGACTTAGAAGTCTTCTTCACTACTCCTAACATTCTCAGATCTCGGAGCTAGTTTTAGTGCTAAAACATTTTGTGAAATACTCTTGAACGAGTTTCTGAATCCTGGCCCTGAGCCTGTATCTAAAAACATCTTTAGGCTAAAAGTAGATCCTAAGTTGCAGATTAAGGAGAAAATCTTACAAATATATGTGTATATATATATGTATATATATATATATATATATATATATATATATATATATATATATATGTGTGTGTGTGTGTATATATATTTATTTATTTATTTATTTTTTTACTGTTTACATCCAGTCATTTTCACCAGAGAGTGACCCTCTAATTTCAGATCTGCAACATGTTTTTTATGAACCTAATTTTGATTCACATATTCATTTTTGTGTATCATGTATATTTGAAAGAACGGTGTCGTATGTGTCAGAAGATCTTCGTAGCAAACACAGCATGCATGCGTAAACATCTAGAGTGTAGCAGCAAGGTATGTGGCCAAATCATTTTTGCATGCGATTATGAAAATAGCTTTTGCAAATTTCATTCAAACTGAGCTCGGATTTGGAGAGAGATAGGTGTTTGCAGGCAGCTTTTTCAGGCTGATTGATCCATCAGTTTGATTATAAACTGCTTATTTAGGTGCTTATTATTAAGAAATACACAACGTTAAAAAAAGTGGTCAGTTAGTAAAAGGGGAGGGGTTTGAGAAATAGTGCAAGTTATTATACACAGGTGGAGTATGTTATATTTATTTATTTATATTTACATTATATTCTTGAACGTAATGTGCACCGATTCCCTAAGACTAAGGAATTCATAAGAAATAACGGTAATTTCTTGAATTTCGATTTCTGGACGACTGAAGTCACAGCCTCTGTCTAATTAGCGTACAAAGCACCTCCGGACTGTGCAGCGCGTGTGTGTGTGTGTGCGTGTGCGTGTGTGCGTGTGTGTGTGTGTGTGTGTGTGTGTGTGTGTGTTATCACACTTCAGTGCACTGTACACATCATTAGCGTGCAAATGTCTTCCAGACTGCTGTGAGATGCGTGTCCCTGAATGCGTGTGTTTGAGTGCCACGTATTACATAATTATCGTGACATGGCGGAGTCACAGAGATCCAATAACTAATAGAGCAGATGATAGGACGAGACATGGGAGAGGGCTAAAAATAGGCGACGTGTCGAAGAGCCGGGTGCTTACATAATCAAATGAGCCCAAGCTAATGAGATGGGCAAACTCACCCTCCCGCCATCCCTGTCCGCTTCATCTCACTTTCTCACCCTCTGGCTTTCTTTTTCTCTCCCTCTGTATCACCCTTTCACTACAGTTTCCTTGGATGCAGTTTAACCACAAAGTTCCCATCTGTCCCCTTTTTTTTTTTTGCATGGTCATGAGCTAAGACCGAATCCCTATTTCTGCTATGTTGAAGCTCGTGGCTTGTTCCCGTCTCGTTGACTGAAAGAGTGAGACGGTGTTATGCATCACTGCGTCTGCTCTCAGATAAAGGTGCTACTGTGTGCTTTGGTTTTATCCACCAAACCCTGAATGTTTTTATTTAGTTTCCTCCAGCGCACTCAGTTTGCGGTCAGCGTATCCATCCTCCTAGTTTTTTTACAGTACAGTGAAGATACTACACTTTCTTTACGCTCAAAGGCAGGACGTCACTGACAAAAACATTTGGAGGTGTTTTTTCAGGCTGTAGACGGATAGATAGAACGAAACTTTTTCTTTGTGTTTTAGGTGTGTGTGCTGTGTATATTTATTACGTATATATCAATACACACAAATATATATGTACATAAATATTTCAGAAAAAGTAAGGTTTATATATTATGTAATATTATTTAAATCTAAATGTTCATTGTTAAAGCATTATTGCTCCTACTGTAAATGTGTGTGTGTATATATATATATATATATATATATATATATATACACACATATATTTATATTAAACAAACTTTTATTTAGGATTTCATTTATTTTGTTCACTTTTATATTTAGGATCAATCATGATTATATATAGATATCCAAAATCTCCTCTGTAAACGTAAATGAAATTACCCATTGTTCAATCTTTTCTTTTCTGGAATATATATATATAATTGCATAACGCTCCATTTACATATTTAACCAACATTTTAATAAATGTGCAGGTAAGATAAATAAATAATTTTGCAAATGTAATAAATCAACCGCGGATGTAAGGTAGCCTAACATCTACTTTTTTTAGCCGTGACAATACTCACTTTGTGCTACATGCAGCTACGTACTGTATGAAATATAAACAAAGCGTTATGTATTATATCTCGGATGAACGAGACCGAGAAGGTGGGACAGTAAAACAAAACAGAAAAGGATTGAGCGTCTGCGAGCAGAGAATCTGGGGCACAGAAGCCGCCATGTGTGAAGCCACAGCCCTGAAATCTGCCTGATCCAATAGATTCTGTTTATCTGGCAGGACTACACAGCTTGCGCTATTGGCAATCTGGGAGAGATTTGGAGTGGGCTGCGGATTTGCGCAAAAGAGCAAAAGTAATACTGTCTACTCTCACAGTCTGGCAAACAAGCACATTTTTTAGATCGGGCTTCTAACGAGGTTAATGGCGAATTTTCTCTCTGGGGACGTGGAGGTGTTACATTGTTAATGCTTATGTTCTTTGTCAGAAGATCTCGCTCTCTGGTGCTGTTTTCCGAGGATTTTTCAGTCACTGCTAGACCGGTAAACGCAGACGAGACTTGCTGTTTTCTTCGCATATTACCATAATCACTTTCTTCCTCATTCATGCTCATTTCCCCTGGAGAAATATCATTTGTTAAAACTAAAATCTGCCAGAGGTTTGAATTATGACTTTGTCACTCAAACCTACTTTTCTTTTCTTTTAGTGTTCGTTCTACTCTCTCTCTCTCTCTCTCCTTCTGTTTTCCGTTGGGCTTTGCCACGTACTGTATCCAGGTATTTTTTTCTCCTACTGCTGCTGTTTCTTTCCACTCACTCAGCGCCCACTCAGATGTCTGCAGCATCCTATGATCCAATTCACTCTCTTCCTACTGTTATCCACTACAGCTGACCCCTCAATCTTTTAAAACATTTACAGTAGGAGCAATAATGCTTTAAAATGAGGTTCAGTTTATTAACATAGCTGGGTGTACGTTAGATATAGTCTGAAGCTAACAATAAACAATACTTAGTCATTTATTAACCTTAACATTTATCGAAAAAATACATTATCTTGCTTCTAAACAAGCAATCGCCAGTTGATTTCTGTTTGAAGTGAGATTATATTGCTTGTTCTAAGCAAAATGTGACTCAATTTTCAGTTTTATTTTTGCTTGTCAAGAAAATCCTTTCCTGATTTAAGATTTTTTTGATATTTTTGGCACTATAGAGAGTTCCAGCCCAACATTTCGTTCTCTGGAAATAGAAATAGAAACAGTATGAAGAAAAATACTTGCTATTTTAGTTTTAATGCGCTGTAACACTTCATTGTTCATTCATGTTCATTTAAAATACAATAATGTTGAAGGCACATATCACCCAATGCCCGAAAATATTTTCTTTGTCGTTAATTCATCACAAAATATCTTAATTTGTGTTCTGACAATAAATGGAGTTTAGTCTTAGTTCATGCTAACAAATTGAGGAGTCCTACTTTAT
Organism: Puntigrus tetrazona; assembly: GCF_018831695.1. Lineage (NCBI taxonomy): Eukaryota > Metazoa > Chordata > Actinopteri > Cypriniformes > Cyprinidae > Puntigrus > Puntigrus tetrazona. The sequence continues at coordinate 18,153,189 of NC_056699.1, forward strand.
GCTGGCCTTAACTACCAAGTAGTTGCATAAAAAAAATGTAATAAAAATTCAGTACGATGCACTTATTGTGCACATACATGTTATTACATTGTACTTACATAAAAACTATATGTAATTACATTTATAATTACACTGTTGACCCGTCCCTTACACCTAAACCCATCTTAAACCTACCCACACTATCAAAGCTATCCCTAACCTTACCCGTATTCCACCTCAGTAACAGCAAAAGTCCTGCTAAAAGTCCTCAAGTTACCAAGAACAAATCAAACTTGACTGTTAAATATGTCCAACAAACAACAACTGCATATTTCACCAACCATATCTCAAATACGCTTGCTAATGTATACTAGCAATTTTAGTAAAATAATTAGTAGATGTTCTCCAGCCAAAAAAATAAATGTCTGCTGTATTAATTGCGAATTTACAGCAGACGCAACGGCCATTTCTGATCTTTAATGCTTATGAATCGTCTTAAATGGCAAAAGAAAGAGTGCACAGTAATTAATTGTTAACAGGTTTATTGGAATCCCTTGATGTTTCTGCAAACACGGTTATGGCAAGATCTGCATCAAGATATACAGTTTAGAGGAACTATTTGCATCTGTCTTCTGCTTATGTTGAATATTTCTGCACTGAGGAGATTTGCTAACAAGTATTGTACAAAGCACTGATTTTTTATTTTATTTTTTTTTTTTAAAGGAGGGGAGGGGGTCAAAATATGAACAGGAAACGCTCTTTTGTCACAAAAGAGATATGGCTTCGTCACTTTAAACAATGTATAGCACACAGATTCGAATTTATCCCCCCCCCCAAAAATAAAAATCAATATTCATTAACACGAGGGTGTTAATGTGCAAACACAACACGTGGTCTGTGGGTTTTATTTTATTTCGATTCAACATACTGGTTACCTTGACCACGCTTTGCCCTTATTTTGCACAAAGGTGCTGCTTGGTGGTAATGTGATTTGTACAAATGCATAGTTTTACATGTAGACTCCCCAAAAACACATCTAAAAAGTCATACGCAGACTGTCAAAGCCGAAGTAACACGCAACCCAAAAGTGTGGATTCACACGTTCTTTCAGTATTTCAAGCTTTGTCATTTGGTGACGGAGAAACGCAAATTGCAAACATGCTGCAACAAGCATGGCGATCTATATTCTCTTCGTTGCTGACGGATATCTGAATTCGTATGAAACCGTTTCGGTTTTCCTCCCTGTGATAGCTTCATCTTTAGGTCTTCCTTACATAAGGTTGCATTTGTTTCATGCTATTAAAAAAAAAAACCTCTGTATGTTCGTGTATTGTAGAAATAATAATAAAGAGCATTGTTGGTTCACAAGACAAGAACTTGTGAAGCACCGAAGAAAAAAAGTCTGTTTTTTTTTTTGCTTGGTTTGATTTATTTAAAAAAAAAAAAAAAAATCTGGGATAAAAATATTTGGCAACCACAAGTACTTTTCCTTTCAGCTTAATATAGCTAACCTCTGATGTGAGCACAGCGTTGTGTTTTTTTAATAGATCTGTAGGCGAAGCAAAGAGGAAACACAAAAAAAAAGCAAAAAAAAACATACAATTAGTTCACATTACTACAGAGCAAAATGACAAGTTTTTAAGCTAGTGACATTCAGGGAGTAAACAAGTCTCTCTTGCTGTGAAAAGGAAATATAAATTAAATGTATATCCATCATGCTCTCTGGCTCTCGCTCTGGATTCTGAATGATGGGCAGTCAGTAACTCTTAAGAGGGAAATGTGTGAATTTCATCCCAACGTCTGACAAATATTTAATATAGAAATGTTCCATACAACGCAACATAATAATTCACTGATTTATTTACAATAGATACTGTAAAATGGTAACTTTTGTGAGAAAAAAGGCACAAGTTTCCCTTCTTAAATACACTGTAAACATCTTTTCAAAAAGCATGCATAAACATTTCACTTTACAAAAGGTCTCATATACTCTTTTTAGACAAATTACTAATATATTGTGTCCAGCAAAATAGAATCTCTCAAAAATACTTCACATACATCCTATGAACCTTTTAACATTTATTCTCATTTATAGATCTGTGTATTTAAAAAAGGGAAAGGTTGGAAAAAAGAGACTACTGCAAATACCTAGTTTTAGGTCCATCAAAAACTTTCGACGTACAGTGTATCGACAGGTCGGTGAAACGGGGTTTTGCCTGGGTACCACAGATTGATTTGATTGTTCTGTTCCAATTAGGATTTTTGTCCTCCAACGGTCATTTACCACCAACCAGCTACATCAAAAAAAGGCAAACATCAAAAGTTCTTGGACCTTTCCAGTTCACAAACGTCCCACCTGACCCACCCCCAAAAGCACGTTACATAACCAACACGATAGCAGAACATCTAATATCCCAATTATCACATTATGGTGTCTGTGCAAATCAGAATCAGCCAATAGGATCGTTCTAATCCCATCGGAGAAAACCCAACAATGCCCTCTCGTAAATAATCGGCTATCCTGTGCCTTTTAAGAAACTTGAGAGAAAACAGAAAACCAAATACACACGCACACAAACAACACGCACAAACCTTCATTGTCCTCAGACTCACAGCATTTGAGAACTAGCGGTACCTCTTTTGATTCCATCAGTAGCACAGTGGGGTTACGAAACACCGAACAGTGGTCCAAATTTCTTTTTAAGATACAATTCACTCAAGCACTCTCAAGTCGACTGGTATTTCCCCAAATAGCCAAGTTTTAATTGCAAGGTGGTTGAAATCAAAAACTTCCTATGTACAACGTTTGAAAAATATTCCTACAAGCAACAATTATAATCATACGATACACATATATTGTGTGTTTATGAGCAGGTTACTGTTGTTATTAGTCCGCGTAACCCTGTCCGTTCCTTACAATAGACTACTACGTGGACTACGGCTGTTATTGTTGTTTACTAATATGAAAGCTGTATGCTTCAGAAAAGCTGATTTTCCCCATACGGTATCTAACTGTACATGTGCTGCTACTGGAAATCGTCTACTATTTACGTTAAGAAAACAGAAGCACCTTGTTAGAAAATGGCTTCTAGCTGGATTGTTTCTCGGAAACGCAAAAACTTCGCAATCATATAAAATGCTTTTCTTGTCTGGAACTGTAAATTAGTACGGTAATTTCCTTAACATCAAAAAGGGGAGCTGGTTTAGTAACAGCGTAGGTATGATTTACTATGATTTGCTACAGTCCAAGCGCGCACACAAAATGTGGCGTGTGTGTTTGCGTGAGCTCAGTTTTTTCTTTTTTTTTTTTTTTTTTTTACAAGACGAGCCATAATATTTGCTGTATAGCAAAGTTGCACTTTTTTTTTTTTTTTCTCCTTTTTACTCTGCCCCAGTCCGATAGCATTTTCTTTCGGAGCTGCCATTTCTCAGCTTATCAATCATCAGGCCACCGGAGCACTGAATCAGCGGGGCCCGTGTAAACACTTCGAGTCGTCAAAAAACACGTGTGTGCCATTTCAATTCGCGAACATAATTTAGATCGTATTCTTTCGATGATTACTTCGTGCACCAATTCTTCAAAATTCAGCTATGTTGTAGCCCTTTGAGTATCTTATTTCCTCTTTGCAGACACCCCAATTGAATCAATATTTTTATTTTAACCGGCAATAAAAAGCTGTATTATTACCGAATCTTACCTGTATTTTATTCATTTATTTTTTTAATCTGAGCGGCAGATTGTAGGAGAGTTACATACAAACGCAATGGTCTTCACTGGGTTTGGGAGTCAAGGATATGTCTAGCATGTGGGCCCATATTTCTGTGTGTGTGTGTGACGTATTCACATGTGACTGTGCACTATAGCTTTACCAAAGAATATGGCTTCATATCCATATAGAACACTGTCAGCATTGTCTTTGGGGGGTAAGGAACGCACTGTCACATGAAATATGAGTTCTTCTCTGCTGGCCGGGTACAGAGATCGCTCTTTGCTTTCCCTCACTACGCAAGCCTTATATGGCTTTAAACCAAGCCTCTCGTTACGCCTTGCTTTGTGCATAGCGGGCTTGCTCTTGTTCGCTCTCCGAGGGCTGAGTGTCCTCTGCTTTTCCTTTCATGTGATCCTTCATTTTTCCCTCCTTTTGCGAGCTTTCAGTCATTTCTTGTGAAAGTAGAGAGTATGCGTTAGGCCCGACTCCACCTTTGGTATTTGGTCGCTGATAATTTCCACCAGCATCTCGGGGAACTCGACCTTCAGAGCCTGGGATTCACGGAAAGTGTAGAAACAAAAGTCCAACAGGCTCCCTACGAGCTGTGAAGAGAGAGGGAGAGAAGAGACTTTCGTCAGATTTAATTCAAACTGACAGTGCTTATCATTAAAGAGACGTTCTGGTGGAATATGAGTCTGGGTAAACACGTATTGATGAATTAGCAAAGAAAAGGCTGCAGAGCGGCCGAGCTCATTTGAGGATGCTCCGTCTCACTGACCAAAGCGGGAAAAGCTTTACGGCGGAGCTTGAACTTGTTTCTCTTCATCTTACAAATGAATAAATCAACACCGCTGTCAAGTGTTCTTCACCCCCAAGTGCAATTCAAAAAATGTCTTTTCCAGTACTTTTGTGTGCTATTACAAAACGTTGAGCTGGCAGCGATGCAAAAAGTGATTAGCAACGAACAGCTCTCAAAAATGAAGCGAGGCTCTAATCTCTCAGCGGCAACGTGAAGGGTGGCGGTTTTTCATTTGAATGCACACTTGATATTATAACTCTTTAATAATCTACAGCTGTAATTATTTTAACATCCGCTGATTTGAAATATTAATGGTTTTCTGCTCCTAACCACATGAGAAATTGTGCGCTGCTTCTAATGAATGAATATTAAATATTTATTAAATAAATATCTGCTAATTCTAATTTGTTTCTAGACAAATATTTGAGCTTCTTGATCTGAACCAGAATACATTAAAGTATGTAAGTGTTGTTTTTTTAGTCAGAATAGCATCTTAAAGACATAGAGATAAAACAGAGGATTTCTACTAAATGAAACAAAGTCTATGAACTCGTATTATTCCTGTCCTGTTATTTTTATCAAACAGATGTCCAGGGATCACAAATGTGTCACCTTATCAAATTGTCCGAACACAAAAGTTTATCTGGACACAAATCATGAGTTTAATCGCAACCTATTTTATTCTGCTAAATATTAATAAGAAAAAAGTCATAGTTAATAGTAGGTTTAAACATTAAATGTATGACCATATTCTACATCCATAAACCTCCCCAGTACCTAAACAACTACCATGCTATTAATAAGTAGCAAAGTCATAATTAATGGTTTGTTAATAGTGAGAACTGGACCTTGAAATAAAGTGTGACCCAAGAGACCCATGAACTGAATAAGAACGCTCTGGATAATTAGAGCAGAACCGTATCTGTCTTTGATCTATCAAGTGAGGTCAATAACAGGGGAATGTTTCGACTTACTTCATGCATTGCGTCCAAAAGCTTGGTGAGCTGGAAAAAGCGCTGCCACGTCTGGCCGGAATTGTTAGTGGCTTTCCCGACCGAGCGGCGAAGCTCCTTGATGTAATTCACCCGCATCTCCTCAAATGCCCCTTGATTCTTCAGACCATCTTTGGGCACTGTCAACAAAAGAAATTCACTTCGTTACAGTAGCTACTCGCTCTAAAGTAGGAAAAACGACACTTTTAGTAGCATCTGTCTATCTATCTATCTATTTTTCTATCTATGTCTGTTTATTCATACTTCCATCTCATCTGCCTGCCTCGCAGTCTACCTTCTCGGGTGATTAATGTTCCCTTGTGTGAAGTTATTCAGGATTAACTCAATCAAAGTACTGAAAACTACTTTTACTTCTGGCAGATGGGAGATAAAAGCTCATTCAGGTTGAAGGGAGTAATTCTCTCCTATCCTGTAGGACAAGTGCACTCATGGCCTACAGCCAACCTCGTGAAATGACATTCGGCTTCTGGACAGCTGAATAAGAACCGGCTCATTCTCACGCTTGCTCTGTCCGTTGCTCGACAACATACAAGTAACATTTATTCTGATGAAGTTAGTCGTTACGCTGCATCCCACTGACTGGCTAATTGAATTCGTTTCATTTCCGATGGTCTCAACATGATATTCATGTTAATTTTTGCAAACAATGCAGCATTCGCGCGGCGGCGCACCTTAAGGCTGTAGCGATAATTATGGAAAACTTTTAATTTTAAAAAAATTATTAAGATGCAAGAACCACCGCCGTGTAATAATGCTAAGTGCAGCCCTCGGACACAAACAAGTTTCAACAAACTCTAATTCTTAGCACGAAACTATTTTCTTAGCATTACCGAATTACAACAACAAGTCCTTCAGGATGTCTAAAGGTCTCTACTCTGTGTGTTGAATGAGAAGCAGTTCTTCACCTCTGTTCATTGGCAGGTGTGTGTTAAACCCACGGTCACTTCCCCCTGTTTTCTTCTCTCCCACTGACCTACATCCAGCCTCATTAGCCACAGGCTGCCATTTAGAGCCCCAGTGAATGAAAAGTGGGGCGATTATGCCACGCTAATCGTTTCTTGTCATTAGAAATACATTCTTTTGCCTGTAGAATCTGACACTTTGTTAACATATCTGAGAGGAAGAATCGGTTAAAGAGCTATTTAGTAAAATTAAGCTCAATCAACAGCAATTACGGCATTATGTCGAAAAAAAAAAAAAGATTTTGACTCATACCTCATATTCGAAAGAAAGGAAAAAAGGTTTATGCCGAGGTAACGACAAAGTAAATAAATAGGGCTATTTTGGACGATTTAAAAGCAGAAAAGTGAAGTCTGTAGTTTTATAAAAATGTCTTAAATTAGCTTGTTTTTTTTAATACTTTTTTTATTATTTTGTATTATCTGAGTTCTAAAATTGTTCTCATTTTTCCCTCCCATCTGTCGTGGTGATACGCTTAAGAGCAATATTTTTAAGATTTTAAAAGTACAACTATGAAGCCTATTATAAACCCTCGTACTAATACCCGTGTTAAAACCAGTATTGCAGTCCAAATTCAAAACATTAGAGACATTTTTTTTTACCTGGCTCCTCCTACTCAGGCTTGACTCACATGCAGGTTGCTAGATTTTTAGGACTTCCATTGTAATGATAACACAGTTATAAAATTATATACTGTATATCGAAAGATATACAGTAGAAAGATTAGCTTTTTTTTTTTCAATGCTTAAATTGTTATCTTGCATATAAATTAGATGTTAATGCTGCACTATTGAAGCTACTACCGTTGATAATGTTTATGGCCTTTTTTTAACTTGATTTTTTTTAAATGATTGTTGCAGTCAGCATTTATATGTCACGAGTGCTGTTGACTGAGCTTAACTTCTACTGAACCTGAAATATTCCTTTAATCCTACTTAAAATGGCGATTTTGTCGTTTAAAAGCTTAAACGTTTTGCCTATCGCTTTAAAATTAATGCCACTTAATTAGACGTTTTATTATGTAATGCAAAAGTATTACGTAACAGAAGTAGGTGTCCAAATACTTTCATGAAACACTTACTCAACAAAAGATATCCGTACACCAAAATGTGTTTAACTCTAATAACATCTAATACTGTTAAACTGACACCTTGAATTGTACAGACATGCATCTTTTTGCACGGCGGCAGTGTCTGTGAAAATATTTCTTTCCTAATGTCTGAGTCTACCACAAGCGAAAAGGGAAAAAAAGGGTTAAATAAAGGAATTTAAAAAAAAGTCAAAAAAACAAGAGGGGATTTGGTTTTGGTGACTCACTCTTTAGCAGGTCAACACTACCATCGCAAATAAGGTCATGTGAGAGCCTGCAGGGCTTCTGAAACCTTAGCCAAGGTCAAAAAGGAATAACAGCCTCTCTCTCTCTCTCTCTCTCTCTCTCTCTCTCTTCATGCTAAAACTACAGTGGCCCTGGAGCCCCACAGTAGAGGGCATGACACAATAGCTTTAGCAAAGCAGAAAAGGCTGATAACACATCAAAACGAATCAAAAAAACATTCTGCACAAGCTGCATTATAAAAACATCAAGCAGTAACTGTACCATAAGATAACATGCCAACACAACAGCATTAATACACAGAAACACAACATTTGCATATAAAGTAGATCACAACAAAGCGCTGTAGTCCACTATTATCTCTGTAATGGGTTGGTTTACACGTGAAAAACAGAAACCGGTTTATTTATATAACAAAACAGCTCTTCCCAGCGTATCTCGTATCAGCAATGACACACATAAACCCACATCACAGATGTAGTCAGCGAAAGACATTTTTTTTATTTAAATGTTGATTTTGTATCAGGAAATCTTTTTTTCTTTTCTTTTTTTAAAGAGTCGCTCCATCAAAAGCTTCCGGTCTTCAAAATTGTACCATCCCCGACTACTCGGCCTACACTTCCCCTGTTCTTTCTCCTTGCATGAAGCTCTCTTTTTGGAGAGAAAAACACCAGCTCTTGGAGCTGTGCCCATCTCCTGACTGGATTTTATTAAGTACAGCAGGGCTCTCTGGAAAGGCTCCAGAGGATCAGCAAGTGGTTGTGGATCCCAAAAGCTATCTTGTATGAGAATTCAAAACTCAAACTTCAGACTCATATGCTATAAACCCAGGGGTGCGTCGGCTGTGCCTGTCTGCCTGGACTCAGTATATGTACTGCTGTATTGTATGAAAGTGCATATGTACTGTGTATATGTGTAGATTTTACACACAAAATATATATATATATATATATATATATATATATATATATATATATGTGTGTGTGTGTGTACTGTGTATGTATGTATGTATATATATATATATATATATATATATATATATATATATATATATATATATATATTATACCCATAATCTATTACACTCCTTTATTTTTATAAATAAATAAATATATCGGCGATATATCAGAGACACTTGTATTACAGTAATACTTTAGAATAGGTAACACTTTTTAAATATTATGATTTTTCCCTCAAGAAATTCTTCGGCCTTCGGGTTCAATTGCAATTCTTAGTGTTTGGCATCAGAAATATTGAGTTAGCGTCCACCTTCAATGAAATAGACTTTTTGTTAATTCTCTTAATGAATTACACGGACCAGTGAATAAATACTTTTTTTTTTGTCTTTTTGCTGCAATTAGTGCAAGGTCCAGCGCGAACAAGAAAGCTGGAGTGTGACAAAGAGAAAGAGATCGACAGCCAACTTAAAACCCGGTGACCTCGTCTGTATAAGGCTCTAGGCACAGGAGCCTGATTTACCAGTTCATGGACATAACTTAAGTTAACTTACTCATAAGTTTCTATTCTGAGAATGTAACCTTTTCGAAAATAGTTCAAATCCATTCTCACTAAGTCACTAGGTCAAACCTCAGGTGTCAATATTTAAATACAATCAAAGCTCATGGAAATTTCTCAGATCTCACACACCCACGTTCTCAGCTCGGGTGCTAAAGGCGGACGAAGACACCCATTCATACATGCGTTTGCTTATTTTCCATATTGTTGTGTGTTTCTGTGCACACATCCTCACCTGTGCTGAGCAGCAACAGGACCTTCATGGCGAGGAACTCCTCGTAAGTCAGCTGCAGTCGGACAAACTCCTGGCTCACCTGCCGCATGCCAACACACAGATCGTACATGGCCGACTGCTGCATACGTTCCCTGGCGGAGAAATTGAGAGCATCTGTAGTAAACGACGGCATTGTTGCTGGTACACTTTCGTTGAATCAAACATTGCAGTGGAAATACAGTTAAAATAATATTGAAACGATTAAAAGGTACTTGAGGCACCATTTGGGGTTTATTAGATTACCGCATTGGCGGAGCCGTTTGGAGAACCTCTACAGTCAAGAATTAACCCTCATCTACTGCCAGAGTCAAGTAAAAATAGGCTTGGGCATATAAATGAATAATAAATAAATCTTGCCAAACGGCCAGTAACTTTATTAGGAACTGTAACATTATTTGGGTAACTGCATACGCTATTTAACTCTTTATGAAAACAAAAATAAGCACTAGTAAAAGGACTGGAATCATTATTCATTTCTTCCTTTTTTTTAATGTTCTTTCTGCTCAACAAGGCTGCATTTATTTGGTCAAAAATACAGTAACAACAGAGATATTGTAAGGTATTATTACAACTCTTTTTCTGTTTGAATATATTGTAAAATGCAATATTTTCATGTGACAGCAAAGCCAAATTAGACACATTTAGTAATAAAAGTATTATAATTGTTACACAATATCTATGTGTTATAATTTCTCATTTTATTTTTAACAAATATTCTAGATTTTGTTATTGCAATTGCAGTCGTTTATTAATCATTTTTATAATATTATTCATACATATTTTTCATTTATACGCATAAACTGATAAAATGGTACACCTTTTATACAATGTAAGCAACTTCCAAATGTTTACATGTAAACGTAATGAATTCTGGCTTTGTGTCAAGAAATAAAAAAGCCATTGCTCACATATGCAAAAATTCACAAAACGTGTTATTCAACCCTTTTGGTTTATTCTTGATACTTTCTTGGCTGTTTGTTAATTTACTAGATATATTTTCTGATCTTGCACTGCGTGTTTTCAGAAAACCTGCGTGCCTGTCTGTCTTCCAAAGCTGTCTGACCTGATATCATTCTGTGCTCAGGTTTGTCTGCCTTTTTTCTGCAGAACTGATTCTGTCTATCTCATTCTTCCAGTCTCAAAGATCTTTATTTAATATCCCAACCATCAATCTGTTTTCAGATGGAATGAGAAAATAGTTCAAGTCCTCATCTCTACACCTGCAAGATTATCTGCCTAATAGTGATGTCCTTACAGCAGCTATATTCTAATTATTCTATATATATATATATATATATATATATATATATATATATATATATATATATATATATATATATATATATATATATATATATATATGGCTTGTCTTTCAGTTGCTATGGAAAAGTGGCAAGGTTATAGACATACAGCAGTATGTCAGAGATCACCCTTACCCATCCATACATATGTATTTCTGACTCTTTTTGACATACTTTTAGAGGACACTGAAAAGTGTCTGTCTGGAAACTTTTGTTTTGCTCCTCTTCAAGGCAGACATACAATGTTTTCAATCAATATCTTTTAAGGGCACTGCTGCACTAGTCCTGCAGTGCTTCTCAGCTGGTATCGCTTCAAGACCTAGATTTTACATGGACATCTGGCGACCAAAATATCCTTAAAGCCAACCATTAAAATGTAATAATATGACAATGAACTGCACTCAGAATATTTAGAATTATTAATATGTCATAGACTGAAAATTGGTGACCATATTTGCAGCTATACTGTACATCTTCTGAACAAATAAATGTTCTTGCCACCCAATATTTCTCTAATTATGGTCATTCTTTCATGTATTGTACCATGTGCAGTTCATAAAAAAGTATTTATTTTGTCATCTTAACTGTAAATTGTGATGTAGTACACACTACCATAAGAATGCAATATTTTCACTGCAAACATGTTGGCCTGTTCACTTTGAGACAGTATAACAGTGTATATGCTATTTTATATACACTGACTTAATGGAATGCAATGTGTTTATCTTACAAATATTGTGGATGACAACATTCTGCTGCCTGCATGTATGCCTTAAATTTCCTTCAGACAAGCTTTGGATTGTCGTTGCATTCTGCTCTAAACAGATTGTTGGTTTGTCAGGAGTTAAAATGCAAGTCTTTGTGACTGTGCTGAAGGACTGCTAATTGTTTAGGCGATCACGAAACAAAGCTGGTTCGGAAATGCGTGCCAGAATCCTACGTGGCGGCTCGCCATCAGGATGCGTGGAAGTCATGTATGAGGTGATGAGAATATTTTTACATGTAAACATGGCAGTTAATTCTGTGCTTTTTCTCCAGATCTTTGCAAGTCATTTGGCAAATACTGTGTAGTGCTCCAATTGTCCTGCAGGGGTCACTGTGCTCTATTTTTACGCTTCTCCCACTACGCTCAATAAAAGGCCATTTAGCTTTAAAAAGCACACAATCGCACTCTTTCCACTCAACACTTCTCGTCGATTGTGCTGATTACGTGCCCCATTGACCTAACTCTCGGCCTTGATCAACGCTATCAAGAAGCGCTTATAGGGAAAGCGTATTTCCTAGCGGAGCAATTGAAGGGACAGTTTTGAGGTCACACTCGTATGCCTGCTGGGAACATGCTTATTGAGCTTATCATTTTGTATTATTATCTCAACTTGTGTAACTTGAAGCACCGGATTCTTTAGACAGGGTTAACCCAAGGCCAAGGATTGTCTGTATGCTTTAGTTTGTGGGAAACCAAAAGGGTTTGGACGGAATACATCAATAAATATCTATATGAAGTAAATATGCTGTGTTGTGTGAGTTAGCTTACTCGTTGAAGACGAGGTCAGGGGCGAAGTACAGCATTTGGGCGTTGGTGTGTTTGTAGGATCTCCAGCTGAGGGAGAAGGAGGAGAGACACATCCAGGAATACTGGATCAGCGTGATTTGGTCCTCAATGGGTAGACTGCGGAAACCTGGGGGAAAAAAATAAAGGGCAAGTTAACAAAGAGCAAAGAGAGATATGGGATACTCGAGGGCATGACTTGCCCTGAAGCAGAGCTAATATTAAGCCAGAACTGTAGTCTCTAAGAAATAAAATAGGATCTTGCTATCCTGGGCTTTTGTTTTGCTAAAAATAAAAATGCTACGTTTTTCTGTCACTATGAAGATGTATTCTTCAAAAATTCCCATTTTGTGTTCCGCTGAAAGTATATATGATGAAGCGAGTAAAGTTTTAATCTCATTGACTTATTTAGTTCATGTAATGCGTGTGGCCTTTGTGAACCTAACAGTTTGAGGTCGAGTCCTAGAGTGGCTCGAATTTGTTCACAAATGAAAAAGTCTTGCAGCGTAGTCGGCACAATCAGGTCTTACATGAATCGCAGAAGGTTTCCATTCATTGTCCTGTTGTCAGAGAGAGTTAGCAATACAGCAGACTGGATTCTTGCCAAAACTCACATTGAGAGCTATAAAGTCACCCACAAGCTATAATATAAGCCACATGAGGACACACTATAAACTTATCGGTGAAGCAGAGGCTATTTTTGGCTTGTCTGCAATACGTAAATTCAGTATTGACTGTAATGCGTTGTACTTTTAACTTAAAATCTCTCTGTACAATAGCTTTATCATTTATAGGCAATCTCTGAGCATCCCTTGCGCTCTCTTTTGTTACGAATAATACGTTCCCCACATCAACCCTTTGGAAACTGGTCCACGTGTTGGTGGAGCTAGTGAACGTACGGCCCATGTAACTTTCTCAAACTTACAGAACTACAAAACTTAAAGTATTGGAATGTATTCTGTTCGTCCCATCATACTCACCTGAAGCCGTTTTTGACTCCTAAAATGGTTTCAAATCACATGACAAACACAGAACTATGTGGACATAACAGAACAAAATAACTAATAATTAAACATCTGCAAGTCATCACTTGTAGATTGTCTGAGCGTGTGATGCATTGACTGCCCAAAGCATGACTGGAAAGTCTTTGAAACTCAGTAAGCAAGTTTGCCCTGGTGTGTTTTCAGCCTTCTATTTTTATATCCGGATATAGCAAGGAGACACCCTGGTATCAAATAATTGCAATACAGCAAATGACCGTCTCGTTGCAAGGTACCTTGAAAACTTAATTTGGAATGACAAAATCATAAAATCCCAAATCATAATTAACTACTAAAAGAAATGGTATGGGATGTTTAGTTTAGAATACCGTAGCATATGCTAGCAATTCTCAGTTAATCGGTTACTGTTACTACAGACACACAACAATTTTCAACATTCAAATATTAAGAAATATTGCAAATCAGCATATTAGAGTGATTTCTAAAGAATCACATGACACTAAAGACTCCTGTAATAATGCTGAAAATTTAGCACTGCATCAAAGAATAAACTACATTTTAAAATAGACAAGTTATTTACAATTGTAATGTTTCCCAAAATTGTTGTCTTAACTTTTTTAATTTGATAAATGCAGCCTTTTTGAACATAAGGGATGCTGAATGTTAAAGGTTGAGTTCACCCAAAAAGGAAAATGCTGTCATTAATTACTCACCGTCATGTCATTCCAAACCTGTAAGACCTTTGTTCATCTTCAGGACGCACATGAAGATGTTTTTGATGAAATATGATCCTGCATAGACACCAATGCAACTGACATGTTCAAGACCCAGAAACATAGCAAGAACATCACTAAAATAGTCCATGTCATCATTGGTTCATCATCAGTTTTATGACACTACGAGAATACTTTTTGTGCACAACGAAAAAATAAAAATCTTTATTCAACGGTTTCTTCTCTCAACAGTGCTTTCACAAGAGTGCTACGAACATGGACTAATTTATTAACGTTCATACTACATTTCTGGGCCTTGAACATTTTAGTTGCATTGCTATATATTAAGGGTCAGAAACTGCTTAGATTTCATCGAAAATATCTTAATTTGTGTTCTGAAGATGATTGAAGATCTTGAAGCGAGTCATTTATGACAGAATTAGAATTTTTCTGTCACTTGTCCAATTAGCATAAATGCTTGTAATGCTGCCAATAAAAGCAAGAATAGTTAGGTATGATCCTGAACGCAGTTATAGAACTTTATATTAGAATAATAATTACATAGACCCTGTTATACCAGTGCAGCCGACAGGTCAAAAATTGTATCAATATGACAGCATAGCTTCTACGTACATTTCAGAGATCAACATCTCAAATAATGCTTGACCCTGAATTACAAATAAGTTCAAATCAGGAGAAAATTTCCCTGTCTTTTGAATATGCAGAATAAATTTGCCTGGGAAGCATACCTGGAAGTACTTTGGCCCACTTGACCACTCGGATCATCTGTTTTCCGGCGAGGTGGTTGAGGCTGGTGAGCAGGTGATCGGTTGTGTCGGGCTGTGTGTTATCGTAGCCCGCGAACACCACTTCGGGCTCTATGAGCTCCAGGACGCTACACACAGACGGTGACAGAAACGGTGCTACCGCGGGGACGTGGGGGACAAGAGCACTGGCCGAACTCAACTCTTTCTCCGAGGTCAGAAACGGAGGCCCGTCCTTTGAGTTCTGCAGGGAAGAATCCTCGCTTACGCTTTTCATCTTCCCCAACTTCTTGGACTTCCGTGCTGCGAAATAACAAACATACATTATTAAAGCTCTTCGCTTGATCGGCCTGATCCATTTGATGAATAATTACAATTTATGTTAAACATTCCTTCAGTGATTTATAAGAGAGATAAATAATTTGAAATGAACAAGGTATTAATGAAAAGACCCCCAGTGTAGTCTTCTAGCGGTGTTCCTACAGCTTTTCATATCTGAAATGAGCTGGAGCTGATAGAAGTAATTATTCAAAAAGAGATGGATCTTATAGCAGGGATCACAGTTTAAATCCCTGCTGTATAGATGTGACCTCTTGTGTGGTTCGGGAGGATGCTGTTAATTGGCTGTGTGAGTGTTCCAATTTGATATTAATTGCAAGATTCCTGTGCCAGCAGATTTTATATCACATCAGTAAGTGAGACTGAAGGTGGCATATGTGCTAGTCCCAGTAAATGCCTAGATTTTATACTCTTGACAACTTTGTGAAAACTTTGTAGTCTTTCAAATGGATGCTCATTTATCTTTTAAAAACACATCCACCATATCACATGATGAAAAAAATAGAACCAAAACTGTAAACCTCCCCTTATACATTCATATGATATTTTAGCATAAAGATTTCCACCTAGAATGACCCAAAGAGGCTTCATTGGCCTGACCTACACTGGAACTTAATTAAAATGGGTAACTAGTTCATTTTGACCTAGTAGTTAGTAGTTTACAGGAGTTTGCATGGCTGTAGTGATGTACACCGTTGTTAAGGCTATACTGATTTCTCACGTTATCGATATCTCCATCATAGTAAAGATTTCGCCAATCATCGTGGCCCTTGGCTAGCATTTGTAACGCAAATATCCAAATATCCTTTTTAAAAACCATCCCACCTTGGTCATTTTTTCCAGCTCCCCGAGTATCGAGCAATTATATTGAAATCACAGATGCGTGTGAAGCATATTTCAATATGTTCTTTTAAGCCACTTACCTCTGATAAATAAAAGAGAAAAAAGATTCCTCTGTAACACTGTAAATCTCCACTAAAATAGCAATCCCTCATATTATAACATTCACAATAAAGTTTTGTGTTTTTTTATGTTCTGGACATGTTTCTTATATTTTAAGATTAATGATCTCAGGTGTGCCAGTGTAATTATTTCATATCATTTCACAACAGTTTTTAAAAAGTAAATTCAGTTACCCCCAAGATTCATCCCGGCTTGCAGACATTTCCGTACTCTGCACGCGGGACAGTTTTTCCTCCGAATCTTGTCAATGATACAGTCATTCCTCCCAGCACAGAGGTAGTTGTGCTGACCTGCAAAAAGAGAGAGAACGTGCTCAAAAATGACGTGCTGTATGGTTTTCTGTGTAGTCATTTCGCTGTGTTTTGTTTAATTTGAAAAACCAATTACAATATAATGTTATTAATTCGGAGAAAAAGAACCATTTTTGATTTGCCGCCCTAACGACGTAATACAATCGCCCGATTACGTGCATTGGCAAAAATGTGACCTTCAACAAGGACGCTGTGATGCATTCTGGTCCTCGTGCGCAGTCATCTCTTTGTGAATATACGACGCAAAGGAGACAGCTGTCTTACACTTTACGCCCCTGCGCTATTATCACAGAGGACAAATGAGCCATCCCAAATAGTGCTTCTGAGTGTGTCATGGGTTGGCTGATGTCTTGGCGCGGGACTCTAAGACAGAGGCCGTAACAGCCTGAGAATCCCTCATGCGCTGCCTTCCCCGGCCAAGGCCACAGCTCGTGGATGGAGCTCTCGTTTCAGAGCACCGTTCCGCTCCACTGACTCGCCACACACCCACGCGCTCCACAGGCCAGAGCACGGCGCCGCAGGGCCGCATCCAGGCACCGCGGCCATGTGCATCTCTCTCTTTCGTTCTCTTACCCATGTTCCACCCCCTCTTTCGCTTGTGCATCACGGGAAGGACTTCGCTGCTAAACTGCACGCCACCGGTGCTGCTTCCATTACATGAGGGTGCTTTCCTTTAATGCTTACGGACCGCGTGGCTGCAGACAGGCACAATGAGTGTTTTCGGTGGAGGGGAAAATGCGCAGCGAGTCTGTCTAGAAGCTGCCAAAAAAGCCCAGGATCTGCAAACGGAGCAACAGCAGCTGTAGCCTTGCCACTATTTCTGGCTAAATCACATGACCCCTTACATAAGCCCATTTTTCTTGCTCTAAAAAACAGTAAACTGCGACACAGGAAACACAACGAAGCCCTCCTCCGCCTCGCCATCCAAACACAGACGCAAATCAGAAGTGAAATCTGTTCCGCTGACTCTCGGGCCCCTTCTGACCACTGTACGCAGCTGCCCCACAAATCCTGTTAATCATTGGCCCATCAGAAGCACGTACACATAGACTGTACCATACTGTGTTTGTGTACCGGCTCACATGTGTGTGTGTGTGTGTGTGTAAGTGTAGGAGTTTATGTACTAAAGCAGCAGAGACTGTTTGTGTACATAAGGATGGAAGGGAAACTTCACGAATCGTAGCGTTTCAGTGCGCTGTAGTTTGTGGGTCTATATCTGTTCGGTGTTTATGTGCATTGGCTTAAAAAATCTCAGCAAGTGCATATTATGGTTTATTACAATTGTAGTTTGTTACATCATTGTTTAGCTATTGTTTTCTCAAAGTTTAGTTTATTGCGTTTCGCATGCCTTCAGTTATTTGGTTTTCTTTTTGTCTGGACCGAAAAAGAAAGTTGCTGAACTTTTTAACACTGATACACCTAAAGATACAAAACAAAAGACACAAGGATAAAGGTCAGAATCTGATTGGATAGCTTTTATGACTTGTATCTTGTGAATAACCCCCTAAACTAAAGGTGGATTTTAGTCTGTTAGTTATTCAGATGGCGTTCATCTTTTAAATTAATTAACAATCGCACTCTATTTGATTCATTTTATATGAACCAAAACCTGCTGTGTAAACATGCCCTTAGTGTTCCTTTTCCTTACTGACACAAAACGAAGTCAGATACAGATCAAAGGTATAGTTAACAAAATATGGCATTTTTGCCATCCTTCCAAACCTACCTTTTTGTTATTTTTTTATTCATGTAGAACAAAAAAAGAAATTTAAGACAATGGCAGTGCATTATATGTTTTGGGGAAAAAACAATTTGATATTTAAGGCATTATATCTGTACATTTTGTGTTCGTCATTTAACCCTCTACACTCCAGTCCAGTAGGTGGCGAAAGTATTCACCTCCTTTTTGTGGTGTTTCTACGCACAAGCTTGTTTCTGCGCACCAGCTAATAATTATTTTCTGTCAAAATTGCTTCAAAAACAAGTGATCTCAAATGTAAGCACATGCATATGAAAATTGATTCGATCATCAACAACAAACAGCATATAAATTAAAGCTGCCTAATGTTACAAAATGAAATTCAGGAAGGACTGTGCAAGCTTTGGGTGTGCTACATATTTGCTTTGTTTATTTATATGTAGTATTCGATAAAACTTTATTTTCTCTTATCTTTTTGCTCAACATGTTAATTATCTTTTTTCTGTATAAAACTTACATTCAAGTGTTGATTAAAAAAGAATGCTTTTAGCTAGAATAAAAGAGTTGGCTGGCATTTTTTTTTTCAAAAACGTTGCCAGAGAAAGAGTTAATATTGGGTTAGTTTTCACAAAAACCATTCAGAACTATTGGAAAATGTTCAGAGAGCCACATGGACTTTTTCCTAAAATCCCTGAGTGCTTTATTAACCATTATAGAGTTGCTTGTTTCTTACTGTATTCACCCAACTGTGTTTTTTTTTCTTTTTGGATGGACATGTGTGTTCTGTAGAAGAAAGTAAGTCATAAAATTTTTGAACGACATGAGGTTGAGTAAATTATTTCCCATTTCGGGATTCTCTTCTTTCACCGTATTTATGGTTCTCCCTATGTCTGTGTGGGTTTACGCCAGGTGCTCTGGTTTCCTCCCACTGCCCAAAGACATGCACGTTAGGTTAATTGAATACTCTAAAATTAACTGGAGGTGTGTGAAATAGAAGATTTGTGTACAAATTGACTTGTGTGTATAGATTGACTGGTCCTCGCCATGAATATAGCCTTAGATGCTGTAACGACGTTAAGGAAATAAAAAAATAATTCACCATATTTATGGAAAGACACTCTTTGTCAGTTTTATTTCAGAATTTTTTAGCCCCGTTTAGCCTGAAATTTTGTAGATCCTTTAATCCAACAAATTCATCTCCTTATACACATTTTGCAACATGCCGTTAGTTCCAAAAACCTCCTCTTATGCTTCAGTGTGCGCTGAGTTTAATTCTATGACTGAATTTGTAATACTCATACTATATCACATCAGCCTAAAAAGTGTGTGCATGTGAAGAGCCAACATGGGGCTTCCTGTACTTGTGTCTACTTTTAGCCAACCACGTCATTCGTGATAGAGGGATGCACTGAAAACCTAGCCTGTCAGCTTAGTAATGAAGCAGATATTTAAAGAGGAAACTCCCTGAGAGACTGATGCAATACAATATTCACATCTTTTTTCATCTGTTTTCCAACTGTCGTGTCATGTCTGGCTTTGACTCGGACACGTGAGCATCTCTTTTAAAACGGTTCTCCTTACGCCAAGTCTTCAGATCTGTTTTCATGGCAATGCAGTGTCATGTATCTAACCTACATTTAGACCAAGAGGATAAAGCCCTTTTCACATTAGCCGTTAGCTGCATGTAACATAAACAACAACATAGCAAACCACAGGCCGATGGCATATGAATCAGCATCCGACTAGTTTTTTCACCACTTACATGTGACTCACATCAAGCTGCTATCAGTTGTTATTATAGAACGCTATTTCTGCAACTTTAGGGACGTACTGTAAAAAAGTATTGAGTGAAGTGTATTTTTGTCTTTATAATTAAAAACTAACAACGCAGCAACAGACAAGTATGAAGGTATGAAAAAGTCCGCTTTCAAATTGTGTAATTTTTTAAATGTATTAAAACCATAAATACCGTCTAGTGGCTGTTTAATGTATTGTAACAGATCGCTATAACGTCTCAGATCCAGCAAAACCCCAACTGATTGTTTCTTCCTCTTTACAAGTTACAGCATGAAATAAACATGAATGAACATTAGACGTATCATGTGTCAGCCATAGAAAGACTATCACTACGCAAGTCGACCAACTTAAATTTTTTAAGTTTGTTGGACAAAATGGCAGATTGTGTTATATTTCCATTATGACTGGTCAGATTTGTTAGTCAAACTCTCATTCTCACTCTCAAATCGTCACATATTGACACTTAGTTAGGACCCCTTGGCATCAATTTTTGATGCTCAATCAAATTAAATGTTAAATTAAAGGTTTGCATGCATTTGTAAAAAAATAGAAATGCATATTTAAATTATACTTTGAATGGAGCACCTAACCCCACCCCTACCTTAAACCTACCCACTTCTGAATAATATAAATCAAACAACAGGCAAATAAAAGTACTCTCAAAGGTAATTATTGAAAAGACAGCAGTATAAAAGTATTACAAAAGTCTTGTCGCATTCCAAATCTTCCGAATCCGTACAATATCTTTATGCGAAGAGATTAGTAAAATTGAAATAAAGTTCAAAATAAAATAAAGCTGAAAATGATCCGCTCCATTAACATGCTCACTTCTGGTTCAAAAAGACACTCTCATACTGTATCATGATGCAACTGGTCATCAGATACACAAAGGCTTTTTTCGGCAGCAATTTTTAAATTTGCACACTGACTGCACTGGGATGGATGAAGACAGATGAGACCACGAATGCCTGTTAAATATAACGTTACTCAAAACCAATTGTATGTTTAATTACTACAGAGATGTCCGAGCCAGCGGCAAATGTCAGAAGGACCTGCCCGTGATCGCCTGGAGCTAAGAAATCGGCACTATCTTTAAAAATAAACCTCAGATTTGAGTTTTAAACAATGCATTCTCATCTGAAAAATTCTTAAAACTACACTTGACACAATAACTTGACACGGTAATATTTTAAAAATGATCAGGTTTTTGGGCAATGACGTTTAACAAGTCCACAAGAACAGAACATTACACATATTGAGAAATGACTGTTGTCTGTGTGAAATTATAAAATAAAATAAATACACTCTTATATTTTTTGTAAAGTAAGATGTAAATAATCCAATTTAAAAAAAAAAATCAAAACGAGTTAAGGGGATACCATTCACAACTTCTGATTATGGAAACATAATTGCGTACCGTACCGTACTGTACCGAACCGTACCGCTCAGTAGAAATGAGCCATAATTGATAAATGGTTGTTTTAAGGGCACTCATAAATTACCTACTCATAAATATACAAATACTGTAAACAAAATTATTGTGACAGTTTACATTGAAAAATCACACCCCAACATATATGCAATAATGGCTATATTTTATAATATACTTTGCCCATCCAACACTTGCTGCATTTGATCAGGTCTAGGTTCAGTAATGTTATGTGCCCAGCTGATTACCTGAATATACCCAGTTACCAGATTATTCCATCAAGTTTAGAGCGAGAATGTGTTTGCTTACACCAAAGCTTTTAAAGGAGACATAATATGCCCCTTTTTACAATATGTAATATAAGTCTCTGGTGTCCCCAGAATGTGTCTGTGAAGTTTCAGCTCTAAATACCCAGTGTATCACTTATTATATCATTTTGGAAATGCCTATTATGAATGGAAGCAGAAACAGGCTGATTTCAGTGCCAGGCTTTTTAAATGCAAATGACCGGCTACTCTCCGCCCTCCTTTTCCAGAATAGATCTGCACCGTTAAAGCTCGTACATCAGTTTTATTCTGACTGTCATGTTTATCGTGCTGAAATCGTGTGTTTTAAACCCATATTAGTTTAAACTACGGATATCTTGAGTGCACACATCTGAGGTTGTCAAAGTTTTCATTCACACACAAGTTTACATAAAAAACACACAAGCTAATGTTAACGTTACAAAAACAATTGGTTAATTATGTCTGTGAAGGTAAACAGCTGAGAAATAAATGGCATGTTTGTATTAGATCTGCGTGGCAGCAGTAATATAGGTTCGAGTAAATAAATCAATAAATCCACTGCTCTCTTGTCTCCTCTGAGGCTCTGTTAGCATGTATTGCTCAAACTTTCGCTATGACATTTGAACTGGTACAGCGTTGTTGCTTGCAAAATCGTGGGTAGAAGTTTACAGATTAAGGGGCAGTATTATTACAATGACATCCCTTTGCAACGGCACAAGGGAAGCGAGATCAGACAAGCTCGTTTTTTCAAAGGCTTGCAGAAAATGGCTTACTAAAGCAAAGTTACCGGGCTAATCTTTTTGATGTCACCTTTAAGTGTATAAAGAGGTGTTCACAAAAAATGACAAAGCAATTTTCAGAGACTTCTGATGCCATGAGTGACAATGACAGTTAGAGAAGTTCAGATAATGGTCCAACATCCAATACAGAACTTGAGGGTTAGGGACCAGCGAGCACCAGCTCTGTAAATCTCTCCAGCGATTTAATCACAATGTAAGCACCCCTTCAGTTAATGACATTACCAATTTCAGTTTCTAAAGTAAGACATTGATTTATTTCTGCTAAATATGCTTTCCTAATTGATGTTAACTGCAGATCTTATTTTCTGTGTTCATCCAATAGCCGGCATGCAGACTTCAGAGGGATTATTGCGTGAACTGACGCATGAGAGTTAAATTACAAACCAAAGCGCAGCTGTAATCATTTATGAAAATACAGTTTTTCCAGTTTCCTCTCATCATTTGTTATTTCCACACATGCACTTCCTGCACTTTGCAGTCCTCTGCTTTCCTGTTAGAAATTGTTTCTGGTCCAAGGTTGAAAAGCTACTGCTTCATCTGTATACAACGTCCAATGGAAAAAAGGTGTTATATATTTATACTGCATATGGAAATGAGTCTTTTTCTCTGCAGTTTCGCTGTACGTCGGGCTTAAGGCTGCCTTGAAGGCAACATACAGATTAATAAATCCAGATAGTTTGGTTAGTTATTGTGGTTATGATGATAAATTAATACAGTAAATAACATCTGAGACCAACTGACCAGAATAAAGCCTTTCATAACCTCTACCGTATCAATAATACATGGTCACGACCCATGTCCCAAAATATATTGATGTTGGAAACACAGATGCCATAATGTGATAGCCGTCATCCGATTTGCTTAAACACAAAGGGTGTCTCGTTTTGCATTGATGTCAAAGAACAAAGGTATCACCCAGAAGGCGGAAGAGATGGCAGATACTGAAAGCAGCGGTGCTGTAGGCAAACACAGAAAGGTTATTTGAGGTGAGGAAAAAGGGTTTGTATGACCTCTTTAGTGGACTGTATGCTCACTGACCAACCACAGCACTCTGAGTTCTGGCATACTACAGTATGTGTGCCTGTCAACCACAAGCGTGACAAAGTGAGGCTTGTGGAGATTCACTTTTTGTCAAAAGTATATTTTAGATTCGTCCTTAGGGATATACATTATGAAGCCATTTATGTATTTTATACATACATACATATATATATATATATATATATATATATATATATATATATATATATATATATATATATATATATAACAATTATGGCTATATATTGTATGTGTGTATAACTCTAGATTTTGTTACTGCCTTATTTTGTTACTCTAAGATGGAAATAATATGTTTATTTTCCCTCTCAATAAAGTCATTAAATCATTAAATGTTCTGTGAATTTGTACTTAGGGGCACCAGGTGCTACATTCTGTCTTTTTAATTAATCTTTCTTTTTTGTTTTTCCACAAAAAAACTTTCTCACTCTTTAATACTGATGCATGACGCTTCCGTTCCAAAAAGCACAATACAAAACCAACTGTCATATAGACACGTTAAAGCTGGGCTAAATCTGTGCCCTTTTCTTTAGTATTTTGTTTGCCAAGTACCAGAAAAGTGTACTGAAAACTCTACTGAAAACGTGATTGTTTCGTAATGGTTTAGCCAGTTCAATACAAGCCTGTAAATGATGAGTTGTGCAGGACTGACGCTGAGTATCATTAAACATGATGACATGCCAAGACACTGATGGCTTTTGAATAATAAGCATCTGCTGAGCTGTCTGGAAAAAAAAAAAAAACATATGGAAATCACAGCCAAGCTACAGACTGTGGTTTGGGATTTTGAAATGGACAAGTGATGAGGAAATGTGTTGATCGTGAGAAAACTTTGGACAGATCAACTGCATCAAACATCTCACATACTTCACTAGGCTTGTAAGTTTGCTAATAAAGTGTATGTCCAAAAACTTCAAAAACCTCGATGGCATGGCAGTGGCTACATGTGTGCCAATAGTCTGTTTACCGGCAATAATCTGAATAACAAATTACTCGGATTAAGATTTTACATGACACAAACAAACCTCTTTAATCCTGTTTACATGCTACTTGCCATTATTTTGTTTATTCAAAAGTGCTTCAATTCTGTAATCATTTACTCACCCTCAAGTCGCTAAAATCTAGATGAGTTTCTGTCTTCTGTGGCACACAAAAGAAAATATTTTGAAAAATGCCGGGGACCAAATATAGTGGTGGGTAGCCATTGACTTCCATTATATATATATATTTAAAAAAATAAATAAATACTACAAGAATCAATGGCTACCGGCAACTTGGGCTTTCCTTATAATAACTTACTTTGCATTCAACAGACCAAAAGTTGAAAGTGAGTAAATGATTATCGGTCGAACGTTCAGATAAAAATGACTCAGTTCCAGTGTTTTTGACCATGATAGCCATATCCTGTATAAATGTGAGCATAAACTCTATTCCCTGTGCTTCCCAGCTTTCAAAGCTGTGCGTGAGCGTAACGCGCTTTTCCTCTCCAGCAAAAGCATGTACGCTTCGGCCAGCGAAAGAGAAGAAGAAATGTGCTGAAAGTGTATATGTGCCTACATACTTCAATTATGGTTGCACTAATTATGAGTATAATCACATTAACGTAATTTCAGGACTGCCTTAATCACATTATAAGTGTGAATGTAAACATAGTCAATGTAAAAATGAACCTTTTTTATTGAAATAGCGCTGTTCCTGAGCTCAGCAGAGACAATGTGCAAACATCTCTCCAGTCTGCATGCAGAAAACACACCGCATTTTAAAATAATTGAAATTCTATAATGTGAATTGTGTAAAATATGTTGCAGGTTCCTGGATTGAGTAATTTTCTTTTTTTAGTAAATGCACTGGGGCGTGAATACATGCCTTTATAAAGAACAGCTACAACACTATAAATGCTGAACGTGAATTCCTATCATTTAGCGTTTGTCCTTCTCCATCCTCGAGGTCCCAAACCCTACAGCTAAACCAACACAGTGAAACCAGTCAATCCCTAGTGCCAAACGTAATAACAGATTCTCATAATGAAGGAACAAATATTTTAGTCCTCAGACTGAACAGCTGTAGAGCTCCTAATAAAAGTCTGTTGAGTATTAGCTGGTACCATATGGCCACTTCACACTATTCCCACAGAAACAAGTGTTTGTGCTGCTATTAGTTATTATCCACGCAGCTCAGAAGCTACACAACAGAGGTTGTTAAGTATTGACTGCAATATTTTGTGAATTTTTTCCCCGCATCTATGCCTTAATTTTTAGCGGTTTTCTTTCACATCAGAAAGAGCAGTCAAGACCTTTCCGCCTTTCAAAAATCAGCGAAGATTAAAAAAATAATGGCTTTTTTACTTCCGCTCGTACATCTTTAAATATCAGTCTTGGTAGTTTTTACTGTTAGTCTTTGTTCGAAACTAAATTGCCTACAGTGGCATACTAATCGCAAATTCCACTGATAACAATTGTCTGTCAAATCTCCCTTGTGCTGCCCCCTATCTGAGTTGCTGCCTACGTAAAGTGCTCCGAATCAGTCTCTTATGAGCTTCCAAAACGGACAGGATGCTGCCTTAGAAAGCAGCTGCCTATGTAGGCAGCATGGAGCGAGACTAGGTTTTGAAACAGACCTCTCTCTGTCTATTCTCTCTCTTGACTATCATTTTATCCTATTCCAATCTTACTGCTCACCCTCCCTCTTCCCCTAGCTCACTCTTCACAATCTCTCTCTGTCTCCTCCCTCCTCTCTCTCTCTCTCTCACACTCAGATGGTAACTAGGCTGAGGTCAGGTAAGGTAATGGAGCGCACACTCTTACACAGCACTACCTCTGCTGTGGTGTTGGAAAAGCGGCTGCACTTCTGAATGCCCTTGAGGTGTGACCTCATTCAGGGCTCTGAGGAACAATCACAACCTGGGAGAACGCTTTATATAAACACATATTTTTCCATCATTTAATAACTTTATATATTGCTGTAAACGACTAAATTGGTTTAGTAGTAATTGTTACAGGATGACATACAGTCAGCTGGTCATTATCTCAAAACAAACCCACAGGAGTAGGGGTCCTGTATCATCCTGAAATGGTTTATTTTCCAATAACGACCGGCTGACTGTACATCGTCTCGCTGATTAACGAATAATAAATAAATGGACATGAAGTGTGTGTTGCAAGAGACACGAAACTAGGTCGTTATACAAAAATATTATGACCCATCAGAATGGAGAATTCCAGAGAGCCGCGAGTTAAAGGGAAAGCTCACAAAAATGAGAGTTCAGTCACCATTTACTCACCCTCGTGTGGTTCCAAACCCATAAGATTTTAGTTCTTCTTTGAAACACAAATGAGGATGTTTTAATGAAACATGAGAGATTTCTGTCCCTACAATGAAAGTTTAACGCTTCAAAAAGTTCAAATTAATATACCGAGAAGTTTAATACCGGTCTTCTGAAGACACACAATCGCTTTATACGATGAACAGATTTAATTCACGCATAAGCGCTGTTTAACAGACGTACATCGAGCGTATCAAATACGGTAAACGTAATCTCAGTTGTGCTTGCTTCTCACAGGATCTTATATCATTTCATTTCTAAACTTTAAGGACCAGTTTCACACACGTGGCTTAGCTTAATCCAATACTACTCCTTAATTAAATTAAGATATTTATGCAACAAAATTGCTATAGAAGAAAAACACTGCACATTGACACAGAATAGTGACACTGACGTATTTTAAGATGTGTCAGGGCAAGATATTTTTAACCGAGGCACGCATTTTAGTCTGGGACTAGCTTAAGCCTTGCCTGTGAAACCGGATGTCAATGTAAGAACGGAAATCTCTCAGGCTTTACTAAAAACATCACCTTTTTTTGTTGTGAAGAAAAATGAATGTATGAGGTAATTGATAGCAGAATTAAAATTTTTGGATGCACCATTAAACATACAGCCCAAACTAAGCAATAAATACCGTTTACTAATATACTAGTCCAGTATATGAGAAACAAGTTTTAAGACTAGCGATATCCAGTGTTAATTTTCAACTTAATCACAGATGTTAATTTGGAAGAAAGATCTTTGTATCTCTATATCAAAATTTTGACAGGTTTTCTTCAGGGCAAAACAACAGCAACAATGCCTTGGGAACAAACAGGTGTTTCTTTGAACAGACTCTGATGATCGCTTTTTTCCTCCTGGCTGTTATACACTACATGCTCGGTGGAGTTTGGATGTGTCTGTTGGCTTAATCAGCAATTTGCACCTTTCTAAAAAGGCTGTGATAGCTTTGAGTCTGCGTCAGAGCTAATACAAATGCCCCACCGACAGTTCAACTTCCATAAAAAAAACATGTAACAACATTTCACTCCACTTGTCATAGGACATAGTTATCCAAATTTAGACGGCCAGCGCTACTTTACCAAATATATGACATTTATGCATTACAAAGTATTGTGTGATGTATTGCAAATATTAGTTTACTGCATCCCTATATGGGAAATTTTTATGTACATCAGTTTTATTTAGATGAACTATTGAAGAGTTATATAATCCACATGTGTAATCTATATTTGAATTAATCTTTTTTGAACCACTTGGATAAAAATGCATAATCTTGCCATCTAGAATAGTTGCAATCTCTAGAGCTCCTTGAAATATTACGCATAAATGAGGCAGGAATTCATGCTGCTTTAAGCTGGCCTTTTCAGCAAGGAATCATCCCGTTAATAAGACATAAAGACATTTCTCAACAGAACGAGTAAGTGTAAGTGAGAAAACAGATGAGAGCCTTACCTTCTACTGCTCTTTTGAAGAAAACTTTACAGCTTCCACATGTAACAACCCCATAGTGACATCCTGACGCCTCGTCTCCGCACACCAGACACACTTTGGCTGTTGAAGACGTGTGTCTCAAAGACGCACTGAAACAAGAGCAAATAAAATTGTACCTGTAAACTGTACTTGAGACATCAGGTGCAGGTGACAAACCACACTAATTACATAAGCCAACATGGTCAGAAATAGTTCTGTGTTTGGCAGTTCAAGGGTAACTGTAGGAATTGAACAATTTCAAGCATATGCAACTGGAAGTAAATAATTGTCTTTTAATCAACAAATTTTATACATATATGCATATATATAAGTCCTTAGCAACACATATTACTAATCAAAAAAAGTTTTGATTTATTTACTGTAGGAATTTTTCAAAATATCTTCATGGAATATGATCTTTATTTAATATCCTAATGAATTTGACATTAAAGAATGCTAATGTTAACCCATAGAATGCTACAAATATACAAGAACTTATGACTGATTTTGTGGTCCAGCGTCACATATGATAAATATTTTGACATTAAAAACACCAGATTGTACACAATTATTATTAATCTATTGTTTCTAAACGTTGGTTGCACACGTTTTTGATAGGGCTGACAGAAGTTGTTGAATTATAAATAATACTTCATTATTATTATTATTAAACTGTGAGTGAGCATTAATCAATCGCTAAATTCAGAGAAAAAATTAATTGACCTGCCTCTTATTTGAAAAAAATGCACAAAAAAAAAAATAGAATGGCCATAAATAACACCCCAGGTCTGAGCTAAGTTTGTCCTGCTCTGCAGGGCCGTTTGAGCCCAATGATTTTAGCACCGCAGAAATCACGTAATTCCCACATTGTTACTGGGCACCCAAAGGGCACGGCATATGTCACTGACTCATAACGTATGCCTCACCATTTTGCTCCAGATCACGAGAATGGTCTGTTCAGCAAACACACTACACACCATCTACACAAACGCACCCGTATATAACACGCCACATTCGAAGCAGTCGATTTATATCTAATCTACCGGAGCCCAAAAAAGCCATGCGCACAGAAATAAATACTGAGCAACATTAAGTGGCAGAAAATGAGAGAACGCTGGAAACTGAAATAGAGAGATTTTTATATCCCGTGCCCTCCAAAATGAAATTGAAACATTGAAAATGAAGCACATACTCCAAATAGTCTGGCTGACTTGGCAGAAATCTGATTAAATGGCCCAGTGAAACCTGACATAGCCTGAGTGGGCAGAGCCTCTCAGAAGGATGCCCTGCGGACCGGGTGAAAGTCACCCTTTGAAAGACGCCTATGGCGTGCAGGAAAAACGAAGCTCGTTTAAACCCAACAGTAAGACTCGAACAATACTTTAATGGCAAGATAGGCTTAGCGCGTACCTCCCCCGCTTCGACTTTGATAATGAGCGTGCTCTCGTTTTAATCAGTAGTGCACGGTAATTGTCTGGTTAGCATTCTGACAACATCCTTGAGTCTTAACAAGCCTCTGGGTCTCGGAGGCACGCTCCCTCTCAAGGCCCGGTGCGGGTAGTAACTTCACCGCATCTTTCTGACACAGTCGAGAGGGCTGATCTAATTCTCCCTCGTCCGTCTAAACACACATTCAATTTGTTAGCCGGTTAGCAGGGGTCTCTTGCGAGGGAGTCGATTGACAAGCCCTGGTGAGCTAATCGCCCCGGCGGCACCGCAACGCTCGCTGTGCATGATGTGGAGAGGTCTGGCTGCATTAAACCGTTCAGCGAGCCCCTCCGTTTGTCTTGTTCTGCACCGAGCGTTCCTTGCCACCGACTAAAAAAGACAAAGACAAAACAAAGGGCTGACAAGGTGACTGCTTTTGCAGGAAGTAGGTCAGCGTTGGTTGTTATGAAACAGATCGCCCTTATGACCGGCATACCGCGAGAACGCTGCTGTTGTGTTTTGTGCATGAGAGAAAAACTCTAATTAACATCTACAACT